>NW_026967755.1:0-186824 GCF_028390025.1 Pseudophryne corroboree
GGACACTAGAAAGAACATTTTAAAGCCTCCTGTTAGGCCATCATCTACACGACATAGCCCTGAATTTTCCAATGCGCAGCTCTTTGCAAAAGAGAGATATTGGCAAGGAAAAGCTGTCTTGTACCATTGCATTTTTCTCCCAAACGAAGGACACTAGAAAGAACATTTTAAAGCCTCCTGTTAGGCCATCATCTACACGACATAGCCCTGAATTTTCCAATGCGCAGCTCTTTGCAAAAGAGAGATATTGGCAAGGAAAAGCTGTCTTGTACCATTGCATTTTTCTCCCAAACGAAGGTCACTAGAAAGAAAATTTTAAAGACTCCTGTTAGGCCATCATCTACACGACATAGCCCTGAATTTTCCAATGCGTAGCTCTTTGCAAAAGAGAGATATTGGCAAGGAAAAGCTGTCTTGTACCTTTGCATTTTTCTCCCAAACGAAGGACACTAGAAAGAACATTTTAAAGCCTCCTGTTAGGCCATCATCTACACGACATAGCCCTGAATTTTACAATGCGCAGCTCTTTGCAAAAGAGAGATATTGGCAAGGAAAAGCTGTCTTGTACCTTTGCATTTTTCTCCCAAACGAAGGACACTAGAAAGAAAATTTTAAAGCCTCCTGTTAGGCCATCATCTACACGACATAGCCCTGAATTTTCCAATGCGCAGCTCTTTGCAAAAGAGAGATATTGGCAAGGAAAAGCTGTCTTGTACCTTTGCATTTTTCTCCCAAACGAAGGTCACTAGAAAGAAAATTTTAAAGCCTCCTGTTAGGCCATCATCTACACGACATAGCCCTGAATTTTCCAATGCGCAGCTCTTTGCAAAAGAGAGATATTGGCAAGGAAAAGCTGTCTTGTACCATTGCATTTTTCTCCCAAACGAAGGACACTAGAAAGTACATTTTAAAGCCTCCTGTTAGGCCATCATCTACACGACATAGCCCTGAATTTTCCAATGCGCAGCTCTTTGCAAAAGAGAGATATTGGCAAGGAAAAGCTGTCTTGTACCTTTGCATTTTTCTCCCAAACGAAGGTCACTAGAAAGAAAATTTTAAAGCCTCCTGTTAGGCCATCATCTACACGACATAGCCCTGAATTTTCCAATGCGTAGCTCTTTGCAAAAGAGAGATATTGGCAAGGAAAAGTTGTCTTGTACCTTTGCATTTTTCTCCCAAACGAAGGACACTAGAAAGAAAATTTTAAAGCCTCCTGTTAGGCCATCATCTACACGACATAGCCCTGGATTTTCCAATGCGCAGCTCTTTGCAAAAGAGAGATATTGGCAAGGAAAAGCTGTCTTGTACCATTGCATTTTTCTCCCAAACGAAGGTCACTAGAAAGAAAATTTTAAAGCCTCCTGTTAGGCCATCATCTACACGACATAGCCCTGAATTTTCCAATGCGTAGCTCTTTGCAAAAGAGAGATATTGGCAAGGAAAAGCTGTCTTGTACCTTTGCATTTTTCTCCCAAATGAAGGACACTAGAAAGAAAATTTTAAAGCCTCCTGTTAGGCCATCATCTACACGACATAGCCCTGAATTTTCCAATGCGCAGCTCTTTGCAAAAGAGAGATATTGGCAAGGAAAAGCTGTCTTGTACCATTGCATTTTTCTCCCAAACGAAGGACACTAGAAAGAACATTTTAAAGCCTCCTGTTAGGCCATCATCTACACGACATAGCCCTGAATTTTCCAATGCGCAGCTCTTTGCAAAAGAGAGATATTGGCAAGGAAAAGCTGTCTTGTACCATTGCATTTTTCTCCCAAACGAAGGACACTAGAAAGAACATTTTAAAGCCTCCTGTTAGGCCATCATCTACACGACATAGCCCTGAATTTTCCAATGCGTAGCTCTTTGCAAAAGAGAGATATTGGCAAGGAAAAGCTGTCTTGTACCTTTGCATTTTTCTCCCAAACGAAGGACACTAGAAAGAAAATTTTAAAGCCTCCTGTTAGGCCATCATCTACACGACATAGCCCTGAATTTTCCAATGCGCAGCTCTTTGCAAAAGAGAGATATTGGCAAGGAAAAGCTGTCTTGTACCATTGCATTTTTCTCCCAAACGAAGGACACTAGAAAGAAAATTTTAAAGCCTCCTGTTAGGCCATCATCTACACGACATAGCCCTAAATTTTCCAATGCGCAGCTCTTTGCAAAAGAGAGATATTGGCAAGGAAAAGCTGTCTTGTACCATTGCATTTTTCTCCCAAACGAAGGACACTAGAAAGAACATTTTAAAGCCTCCTGTTAGGCCATCATCTACACGACATAGCCCTGAATTTTCCAATGCGCAGCTCTTTGCAAAAGAGAGATATTGGCAAGGAAAAGCTGTCTTGTACCTTTGCATTTTTCTCCCAAACGAAGGACACTAGAAAGAAAATTTTAAAGCCTCCTGTTAGGCCATCATCTACACGACATAGCCCTGAATTTTCCAATGCGCAGCTCTTTGCAAAAGAGAGATATTGGCAAGGAAAAGCTGTCTTGTACCATTGCATTTTTCTCCCAAACTAAGGACACTAGAAAGAAAATTTTAAAGCCTCCTGTTAGGCCATCATCTACACGACATAGCCCTGAATTTTCCAATGCGCAGCTCTTTGCAAAAGAGAGATATTGGCAAGGAAAAGCTGTCTTGTACCATTGCATTTTTCTCCCAAACGAAGGGCACTAGAAAGAAAATTTTAAAGCCTCCTGTTAGGCCATCATCTACACGACATAGCCCTGAATTTTTTAATGCGCAGCTCTTTGCAAAAGAGAGATATTGGCAAGGAAAAGCTGTCTTGTACCTTTGCATTTTTCTCCCAAACGAAGGGCACTAGAAAGAAAATTTTAAAGCCTCCTGTTAGGCCATCATCTACACGACATAGCCCTGAATTTTCCAATGAGTAGCTCTTTGCAAAAGAGAGATATTGGCAAGGAAAAGCTGTCTTGTACCTTTGCATTTTTCTCCCAAACGAAGGACACTAGAAAGAAAATTTTAAAGCCTCCTGTTAGGCCATCATCTACACGACATAGCCCTGAATTTTCCAATGCGCAGCTCTTTGCAAAAGAGAGATATTGGCAAGGAAAAGCTGTCTTGTACCATTGCATTTTTCTCCCAAACGAAGGACACTAGAAAGAACATTTTAAAGCCTCCTGTTAGGCCATCATCTACACGACATAGCCCTGAATTTTACAATGCGCAGCTCTTTGCAAAAGAGAGATATTGGCAAGGAAAAGCTGTCTTGTACCTTTGCATTTTTCTCCCAAACGAAGGTCACTAGAAAGAAAATTTTAAAGCCTCCTGTTAGGCCATCATCTACACGACATAGCCCTGAATTTTCCAATGCGTAGCTCTTTGCAAAAGAGAGATATTGGCAAGGAAAAGCTGTCTTGTACCTTTGCATTTTTCTCCCAAACGAAGGACACTAGAAAGAAAATTTTAAAGCCTCCTGTTAGGCCATCATCTACACGACATAGCCCTGAATTTTCCAATGCGCAGCTCTTTGCAAAAGAGAGATATTGGCAAGGAAAAGCTGTCTTGTACCTTTGCATTTTTCTCCCAAACGAAGGACACTAGAAAGAAAATTTTAAAGCCTCCTGTTAGGCCATCATCTACACGACATAGCCCTGAATTTTCCAATGCGCAGCTCTTTGCAAAAGAGAGATATTGGCAAGGAAAAGCTGTCTTGTACCATTGCATTTTTCTCCCAAACGAAGGGCACTAGAAAGAAAATTTTAAAGCCTCCTGTTAGGCCATCATCTACACGACATAGCCATGAATTTTCCAATGCGCAGCTCTTTGCAAAAGAGAGATATTGGCAAGGAAAAGCTGTCTTGTACCATTGCATTTTTCTCCCAAACGAAGGACACTAGAAAGAACATTTTAAAGCCTCCTGTTAGGCCATCATCTACACGACATAGCCCTGAATTTTCCAATGCGCAGCTCTTTGCAAAAGAGAGATATTGGCAAGGAAAAGCTGTCTTGTACCTTTGCATTTTTCTCCCAAACGAAGGTCACTAGAAAGAAAATTTTAAAGCCTCCTGTTAGGCCATCATCTACACGACATAGCCCTGAATTTTCCAATGCGTAGCTCTTTGCAAAAGAGAGATATTGGCAAGGAAAAGCTGTCTTGTACCTTTGCATTTTTCTCCCAAACGAAGGACACTAGAAAGAAAATTTTAAAGCCTCCTGTTAGGCCATCATCTACACGACATAGCCCTGAATTTTCCAATGCGCAGCTCTTTGCAAAAGAGAGATATTGGCAAGGAAAAGCTGTCTTGTACCATTGCATTTTTCTCCCAAACGAAGGTCACTAGAAAGAAAATTTTAAAGCCTCCTGTTAGGCCATCATCTACACGACATAGCCCTGAATTTTCCAATGCGTAGCTCTTTGCAAAAGAGAGATATTGGCAAGGAAAAGCTGTCTTGTACCTTTGCATTTTTCTCCCAAACGAAGGACACTAGAAAGAAAATTTTAAAGCCTCCTGTTAGGCCATCATCTACACGACATAGCCCTGAATTTTCCAAAGCGCAGCTCTTTGCAAAAGAGAGATATTGGCAAGGAAAAGCTGTCTTGTACCATTGCATTTTTCTCCCAAACGAAGGGCACTAGAAAGAAAATTTTAAAGCCTCCTGTTAGGCCATCATCTACACGACATAGCCCTGAATTTTCCAATGCGCAGCTCTTTGCAAAAGAGAGATATTGGCAAGGAAAAGCTGTCTTGTACCATTGCATTTTTCTCCCAAACGAAGGACACTAGAAAGAACATTTTAAAGCCTCCTGTTAGGCCATCATCTACACGACATAGCCCTGAATTTTCCAGTGCGCAGCTCTTTGCAAAAGAGAGATATTGGCAAGGAAAAGCTGTCTTGTACCTTTGCATTTTTCTCCCAAACGAAGGTCACTAGAAAGAAAATTTTAAAGCCTCCTGTTAGGCCATCATCTACACGACATAGCCCTGAATTTTCCAATGCGCAGCTCTTTGCAAAAGAGAGATATTGGCAAGGAAAAACTGTCTTGTACCATTGCATTTTTCTCCCAAACGAAGGACACTAGAAAGAACATTTTAAAGCCTCCTGTTAGGCCATCATCTACACGACATAGCCCTGAATTTTACAATGCGCAGCTCTTTGCAAAAGAGAGATATTGGCAAGGAAAAGCTGTCTTGTACCTTTGCATTTTTCTCCCAAACGAAGGTCACTAGAAAGAAAATTTTAAAGCCTCCTGTTAGGCCATCATCTACACGACATAGCCCTGAATTTTCCAATGCGTAGCTCTTTGCAAAAGAGAGATATTGGCAAGGAAAAGCTGTCTTGTACCTTTGCATTTTTCTCCCAAACGAAGGACACTAGAAAGAAAATTTTAAAGCCTCCTGTTAGGCCATCATCTACACGACATAGCCCTGAATTTTCCAATGCGCAGCTCTTTGCAAAAGAGAGATATTGGCAAGGAAAAGCTGTCTTGTACCATTGCATTTTTCTCCCAAACGAAGGTCACTAGAAAGAAAATTTTAAAGCCTCCTGTTAGGCCATCATCTACACGACATAGCCCTGAATTTTCCAATGCGTAGCTCTTTGCAAAAGAGAGATATTGGCAAGGAAAAGCTGTCTTGTACCTTTGCATTTTTCTCCCAAACGAATGACACTAGAAAGAAAATTTTAAAGCCTCCTGTTAGGCCATCATCTACACGACATAGCCCTGAATTTTCCAATGCGTAGCTCTTTGCAAAAGAGAGATATTGGCAAGGAAAAGCTGTCTTGTACCTTTGCATTTTTCTCCCAAACGAAGGTAACTAGAAAGAAAATTTTAAAGCCTCCTGTTAGGCCATCATCTACACGACATAGCCCTGAATTTTCCAATGCGTAGCTCTTTGCAAAAGAGAGATATTGGCAAGGAAAAGCTGTCTTGTACCTTTGCATTTTTCTCCCAAACGAAGGACACTAGAAAGAAAATTTTAAAGCCTCCTGTTAGGCCATCATCTACACGACATAGCCCTGAATTTTCCAATGCGCAGCTCTTTGCAAAAGAGAGATATTGGCAAGGAAAAGCTGTCTTGTACCATTGCATTTTTCTCCCAAACGAAGGGCACTAGAAAGAAAATTTTAAAGCCTCCTGTTAGGCCATCATCTACACGACATAGCCCTGAATTTTCCAATGCGCAGCTCTTTGCAAAAGAGAGATATTGGCAAGGAAAAGCTGTCTTGTACCTTTGCATTTTTCTCCCAAACGAAGGTCACTAGAAAGAAAATTTTAAAGCCTCCTGTTAGGCCATCATCTACACGACATAGCACTGAATTTTCCAATGCGCAGCTCTTTGCAAAAGAGAGATATTGGCAAGGAAAAGCTGTCTTGTACCATTGCATTTTTCTCCCAAACGAAGGTCACTAGAAAGAACATTTTAAAGCCTCCTGTTAGGCCATCATCTACACGACATAGCCCTGAATTTTCCAATGCGCAGCTCTTTGCAAAAGAGAGATATTGGCAAGGAAAAGCTGTCTTGTACCATTGCATTTTTCTCCCAAACGAAGGTCACTAGAAAGAAAATTTTAAAGCCTCCTGTTAGGCCATCATCTACACGACATAGCCCTGAATTTTCCAATGCGTAGCTCTTTGCAAAAGAGAGATATTGGCAAGGAAAAGCTGTCTTGTACCTTTGCATTTTTCTCCCAAACGAAGGACACTAGAAAGAAAATTTTAAAGCCTCCTGTTAGGCCATCATCTACACGACATAGCCCTGAATTTTCCAATGCGCAGCTCTTTGCAAAAGAGAGATATTGGCAAGGAAAAGCTGTCTTGTACCATTGCATTTTTCTCCCAAACGAAGGACACTAGAAAGAAAATTTTAAAGCCTCCTGTTAGGCCATCATCTACACGACATAGCCCTGAATTTTCCAATGCGCAGCTCTTTGCAAAAGAGAGATATTGGCAAGGAAAAGCTGTCTTGTACCATTGCATTTTTCTCCCAAACGAAGGACACTAGAAAGAAAATTTTAAAGCCTCCTGTTAGGCCATCATCTACACGACATGGCCCTAAATTTTCCAATGCGCAGCTCTTTGCAAAAGAGAGATATTGGCAAGGAAAAGCTGTCTTGTACCATTGCATTTTTCTCCCAAACGAAGGACACTAGAAAGAACATTTTAAAGCCTCCTGTTAGGCCATCATCTACACGACATAGCCCTGAATTTTCAAATGCGCAGCTCTTTGCAAAAGAGAGATATTGGCAAGGAAAAGCTGTCTTGTACCATTGCATTTTTCTCCCAAACGAAGGGCACTAGAAAGAAAATTTTAAAGCCTCCTGTTAGGCCATCATCTACACGACATAGCCCTGAATTTTTTAATGCGCAGCTCTTTGCAAAAGAGAGATATTGGCAAGGAAAAGCTGTCTTGTACCTTTGCATTTTTCTCCCAAACGAAGGGCACTAGAAAGAAAATTTTAAAGCCTCCTGTTAGGCCATCATCTACACGACATAGCCCTGAATTTTCCAATGAGTAGCTCTTTGCAAAAGAGAGATATTGGCAAGGAAAAGCTGTCTTGTACCTTTGCATTTTTCTCCCAAACGAAGGACACTAGAAAGAAAATTTTAAAGCCTCCTGTTAGGCCATCATCTGCACGACATAGCCCTGAATTTTCCAATGCGCAGCTCTTTGCAAAAGAGAGATATTGGCAAGGAAAAGCTGTCTTGTACCATTGCATTTTTCTCCCAAACGAAGGACACTAGAAAGAACATTTTAAAGCCTCCTGTTAGGCCATCATCTACACGACATAGCCCTGAATTTTCCAATGCGCATCTCTTTGCAAAAGAGAGATATTGGCAAGGAAAAGCTGTCTTGTACCTTTGCATTTTTCTCCCAAACGAAGGTCACTAGAAAGAAAATTTTAAAGCCTCCTGTTAGGCCATCATCTACACGACATAGCCCTGAATTTTCCAATGCGCAGCTCTTTGCAAAAGAGAGATATTGGCAAGGAAAAGCTGTCTTGTACCATTGCATTTTTCTCCCAAACGAAGGACACTAGAAAGAACATTTTAAAGCCTCCTGTTAGGCCATCATCTACACGACATAGCCCTGAATTTTACAATGCGCAGCTCTTTGCAAAAGAGAGATATTGGCAAGGAAAAGCTGTCTTGTACCTTTGCATTTTTCTCCCAAACGAAGGTCACTAGAAAGAAAATTTTAAAGCCTCCTGTTAGGCCATCATCTACACGACATAGCCCTGAATTTTCCAATGCGTAGCTCTTTGCAAAAGAGAGATATTGGCAAGGAAAAGCTGTCTTGTACCTTTGCATTTTTCTCCCAAACGAAGGACACTAGAAAGAAAATTTTAAAGCCTCCTGTTAGGCCATCATCTACACGACATAGCCCTGAATTTTCCAATGCGCAGCTCTTTGCAAAAGAGAGATATTGGCAAGGAAAAGCTGTCTTGTACCATTGCATTTTTCTCCCAAACGAAGGTCACTAGAAAGAAAATTTTAAAGCCTCCTGTTAGGCCATCATCTACACGACATAGCCCTGAATTTTCCAATGCGTAGCTCTTTGCAAAAGAGAGATATTGGCAAGGAAAAGCTGTCTTGTACCTTTGCATTTTTCTCCCAAACGAAGGACACTAGAAAGAAAATTTTAAAGCCTCCTGTTAGGCCATCATCTACACGACATAGCCCTGAATTTTCCAATGCGTAGCTCTTTGCAAAAGAGAGATATTGGCAAGGAAAAGCTGTCTTGTACCTTTGCATTTTTCTCCCAAACGAAGGACACTAGAAAGAAAATTTTAAAGCCTCCTTTTAGGCCATCATCTACACGACATAGCCCTGAATTTTCCAATGCGCAGCTCTTTGCAAAAGAGAGATATTGGCAAGGAAAAGCTGTCTTGTACCATTGCATTTTTCTCCCAAACGAAGGGCACTAGAAAGAAAATTTTAAAGCCTCCTGTTAGGCCATCATCTACACGACATAGCCCTGAATTTTCCAATGCGCAGCTCTTTGCAAAAGAGAGATATTGGCAAGGAAAAGCTGTCTTGTACCTTTGCATTTTTCTCCCAAACGAAGGTCACTAGAAAGAAAATTTTAAAGCCTCCTGTTAGGCCATCATCTACACGACATAGCCCTGAATTTTCCAATGCGCATCTCTTTGCAAAAGAGAAATATTGGCAAGGAAAAGCTGTCTTGTACCTTTGCATTTTTCTCCCAAACGAAGGTCACTAGAAAGAAAATTTTAAAGCCTCCTGTTAGGCCATCATCTACACGACATAGCCCTGAATTTTCCAATGCGCAGCACTTTGCAAAAGAGAGATATTGGCAAGGAAAAGCTGTCTTGTACCTTTGCATTTTTCTCCCAAACGAAGGTCACTAGAAAGAAAATTTTAAAGCCTCCTGTTAGGCCATCATCTACACGACATAGCCCTGAATTTTCCAATGCGTAGCTCTTTGCAAAAGAGAGATATTGGCAAGGAAAAGCTGTCTTGTACCTTTGCATTTTTCTCCCAAACGAAGGACACTAGAAAGAAAATTTTAAAGCCTCCTGTTAGGCCATCATCTACACGACATAGCCCTGAATTTTCCAATGCGCAGCTCTTTGCAAAAGAGAGATATTGGCAAGGAAAAGCTGTCTTGTACCATTGCATTTTTCTCCCAAACGAAGGGCACTAGAAAGAAAATTTTAAAGCCTCCTGTTAGGCCATCATCTACACGACATAGCCCTGAATTTTCCAATGCGCAGCTCTTTGCAAAAGAGAGATATTGGCAAGGAAAAGCTGTCTTGTACCTTTGCATTTTTCTCCCAAACGAAGGTCACTAGAAAGAAAATTTTAAAGCCTCCTGTTAGGCCATCATCTACACGACATAGCCCTGAATTTTCCAATGCGCAGCTCTTTGCAAAAGAGAGATATTGGCAAGGAAAAGCTGTCTTGTACCATTGCATTTTTCTCCCAAACGAAGGACACTAGAAAGAACATTTTAAAGCCTCCTGTTAGGCCATCATCTACACGACATAGCCCTGAATTTTACAATGCGCAGCTCTTTGCAAAAGAGAGATATTGGCAAGGAAAAGCTGTCTTGTACCTTTGCATTTTTCTCCCAAACGAAGGTCACTAGAAAGAAAATTTTAAAGCCTCCTGTTAGGCCATCATCTACACGACATAGCCCTGAATTTTCCAATGCGTAGCTCTTTGCAAAAGAGAGATATTGGCAAGGAAAAGCTGTCTTGTACCTTTGCATTTTTCTCCCAAACGAAGGACACTAGAAAGAAAATTTTAAAGCCTCCTGTTAGGCCATCATCTACACGACATAGCCCTGAATTTTCCAATGCGCAGCTCTTTGCAAAAGAGAGATATTGGCAAGGAAAAGCTGTCTTGTACCATTGCATTTTTCTCCCAAACGAAGGTCACTAGAAAGAAAATTTTAAAGCCTCCTGTTAGGCCATCATCTACACGACATAGCCCTGAATTTTCCAATGCGTAGCTCTTTGCAAAAGAGAGATATTGGCAAGGAAAAGCTGTCTTGTACCTTTGCATTTTTCTCCCAAACGAAGGACACTAGAAAGAAAATTTTAAAGCCTCCTGTTAGGCCATCATCTACACGACATAGCCCTGAATTTTCCAATGCGCAGCTCTTTGCAAAAGAGAGATATTGGCAAGGAAAAGCTGTCTTGTACCATTGCATTTTTCTCCCAAACGAAGGACACTAGAAAGAAAATTTTAAAGCCTCCTGTTAGGCCATCATCTACACGACATAGCCCTGAATTTTCCAATGCGCAGCTCTTTGCAAAAGAGAGATATTGGCAAGGAAAAGCTGTCTTGTACCATTGCATTTTTCTCCCAAACGAAGGACACTAGAAAGAACATTTTAAAGCCTCCTGTTAGGCCATCATCTACACGACATAGCTCTGAATTTTCCAATGCGCAGCTCTTTGCAAAAGAGAGATATTGGCAAGGAAAAGCTGTCTTGTACCATTGCATTTTTCTCCCAAACGAAGGTCACTAGAAAGAAAATTTTAAAGCCTCCAGTTAGGCCATCATCTACACGACATAGCCCTGAATTTTCCAATGCGTAGCTCTTTGCAAAAGAGAGATATTGGCAAGGAAAAGCTGTCTTGTACCTTTGCATTTTTCTCCCAAACGAAGGACACTAGAAAGAAAATTTTAAAGCCTCCTGTTAGACCATCATCTACACGACATAGCCCTGAATTTTCCAATGCGCAGCTCTTTGCAAAAGAGAGATATTGGCAAGGAAAAGCTGTCTTGTACAATTGCATTTTTCTCCCAAACGAAGGACACTAGAAAGAAAATTTTAAAGCCTCCTGTTAGGCCATCATCTACACGACATAGCCCTGAATTTTCCAATGCGCAGCTCTTTGCAAAAGAGAGATATTGGCAAGGAAAAGCTGTCTTGTACCATTGCATTTTTCTCCCAAACGAAGGACACTAGAAAGAACATTTTAAAGCCTCCTGTTAGGCCATCATCTACACGACATAGCCCTGAATTTTCCAATGCGCAGCTCTTTGCAAAAGAGAGATATTGGCAAGGAAAAGCTGTCTTGTACCATTGCATTTTTCTCCCAAACGAAGGTCACTAGAAAGAAAATTTTAAAGCCTCCTGTTAGGCCATCATCTACACGACATAGCCCTGAATTTTCCAATGCGTAGCTCTTTGCAAAAGAGAGATATTGGCAAGGAAAAGCTGTCTTGTACCTTTGCATTTTTCTCCCAAACGAAGGACACTAGAAAGAAAATTTTAAAGCCTCCTGTTAGGCCATCATCTACACGACATAGCCCTGAATTTTCCAATGCGCAGCTCTTTGCAAAAGAGAGATATTGGCAAGGAAAAGCTGTCTTGTACCATTGCATTTTTCTCCCAAACGAAGGACACTAGAAAGAACATTTTAAAGCCTCCTGTTAGGCCATCATCTACACGACATAACCCTGAATTTTCCAATGCGCAGCTCTTTGCAAAAGAGAGATATTGGCAAGGAAAAGCTGTCTTGTACCTTTGCATTTTTCTCCCAAACGAAGGTTACTAGAAAGAAAATTTTAAAGCCTCCTGTTAGGCCATCATCTACACGACATAGCCCTGAATTTTCCAATACGCAGCTCTTTGCAAAAGAGAGATATTCGCAAGGAAAAGCTGTCTTGTACCATTGCATTTTTCTCCCAAACGAAGGACACTAGAAAGAAAATTTTAAAGCCTCCTGTTAGGCCATCATCTACACGACATAGCCCTGAATTTTCCAATGCGCAGCTCTTTGCAAAAGAGAGATATTGGCAAGGAAAAGCTGTCTTGTTCCTTTGCATTTTTCTCCCAAACGAAGGTCACTAGAAAGAAAATTTTAAAGCCTCCTGTTAGGCCATCATCTACACGACATAGCCCTGAATTTTCCAATGCGTAGCTCTTTGCAAAAGAGAGATATTGGCAAGGAAAAGCTGTCTTGTACCTTTGCATTTTTCTCCCAAACGAAGGACACTAGAAAGAAAATTTTAAAGCCTCCTGTTAGGCCATCATCTACACGACATAGCCCTGAATTTTCCAATACGCAGCTCTTTGCAAAAGAGAGATATTCGCAAGGAAAAGCTGTCTTGTACCATTGCATTTTTCTCCCAAACGAAGGACACTAGAAAGAAAATTTTAAAGCCTCCTGTTAGGCCATCATCTACACGACATAGCCCTGAATTTTCCAATGCGCAGCTCTTTGCAAAAGAGAGATATTGGCAAGGAAAAGCTGTCTTGTACCATTGCATTTTTCTCCCAAACGAAGGGCACTAGAAAGAAAATTTTAAAGCCTCCTGTTAGGCCATCATCTACACGACATAGCCCTGAATTTTTTAATGCGCAGCTCTTTGCAAAAGAGAGATATTGGCAAGGAAAAGCTGTCTTGTACCTTTGCATTTTTCTCCCAAACGAAGGGCACTAGAAAGAAAATTTTAAAGCCTCCTGTTAGGCCATCATCTACACGACATAGCCCTGAATTTTCCAATGAGTAGCTCTTTGCAAAAGAGAGATATTGGCAAGGAAAAGCTGTCTTGTACCTTTGCATTTTTCTCCCAAACGAAGGACACTAGAAAGAAAATTTTAAAGCCTCCTGTTAGGCCATCATCTGCACGACATAGCCCTGAATTTTCCAATGCGCAGCTCTTTGCAAAAGAGAGATATTGGCAAGGAAAAGCTGTCTTGTACCATTGCATTTTTCTCCCAAACGAAGGACACTAGAAAGAACATTTTAAAGCCTCCTGTTAGGCCATCATCTACACGACATAGCCCTGAATTTTCCAATGCGCAGCTCTTTGCAAAAGAGAGATATTGGCAAGGAAAAGCTGTCTTGTACCTTTGCATTTTTCTCCCAAACGAAGGTCACTAGAAAGAAAATTTTAAAGCCTCCTGTTAGGCCATCATCTACACGACATAGCCCTGAATTTTCCAATGCGTAGCTCTTTGCAAAAGAGAGATATTGGCAAGGAAAAGCTGTCTTGTACCTTTGCATTTTTCTCCCAAACGAAGGACACTAGAAAGAAAATTTTAAAGCCTCCTGTTAGGCCATCATCTATACGACATAGCCCTGAATTTTCCAATGCGTAGCTCTTTGCAAAAGAGAGATATTGGCAAGGAAAAGCTGTCTTGTACCTTTGCATTTTTCTTCCAAACGAAGGACACTAGAAAGAAAATTTTAAAGCCTCCTTTTAGGCCATCATCTACACGACATAGCCCTGAATTTTCCAATGCGCAGCTCTTTGCAAAAGAGAGATATTGGCAAGGAAAAGCTGTCTTGTACCATTGCATTTTTCTCCCAAACGAAGGGCACTAGAAAGAAAATTTTAAAGCCTCCTGTTAGGCCATCATCTACACGACATAGCCCTGAATTTTCCAATGCGCAGCTCTTTGCAAAAGAGAGATATTGGCAAGGAAAAGCTGTCTTGTACCTTTGCATTTTTCTCCCAAACGAAGGTCACTAGAAAGAAAATTTTAAAGCCTCCTGTTAGGCCATCATCTACACGACATAGCCCTGAATTTTCCAATGCGCATCTCTTTGCAAAAGAGAGATATTGGCAAGGAAAAGCTGTCTTGTACCTTTGCATTTTTCTCCCAAACGAAGGTCACTAGAAAGAAAATTTTAAAGCCTCCTGTTAGGCCATCATCTACACGACATAGCCCTGAATTTTCCAATGCGCAGCTCTTTGCAAAAGAGAGATATTGGCAAGGAAAAGCTGTCTTGTACCTTTACATTTTTCTCCCAAACGAAGGTCACTAGAAAGAAAATTTTAAAGCCTCCTGTTAGGCCATCATCTACACGACATAGCCCTGAATTTTCCAATGCGTAGCTCTTTGCAAAAGAGAGATATTGGCAAGGAAAAGCTGTCTTGTACCTTTGCATTTTTCTCCCAAACGAAGGACACTAGAAAGAAAATTTTAAAGCCTCCTGTTAGGCCATCATCTACACGACATAGCCCTGAATTTTCCAATGCGCAGCTCTTTGCAAAAGAGAGATATTGGCAAGGAAAAGCTGTCTTGTACCATTGCATTTTTCTCCCAAACGAAGGTCACTAGAAAGAAAATTTTAAAGCCTCCAGTTAGGCCATCATCTACACGACATAGCCCTGAATTTTCCAATGCGTAGCTCTTTGCAAAAGAGAGATATTGGCAAGGAAAAGCTGTCTTGTACCTTTGCATTTTTCTCCCAAACGAAGGACACTAGAAAGAAAATTTTAAAGCCTCCTGTTAGGCCATCATCTACACGACATAGCCCTGAATTTTCCAATGCGCAGCTCTTTGCAAAAGAGAGATATTGGCAAGGAAAAGCTGTCTTGTACCTTTGCATTTTTCTCCCAAACGAAGGTCACTAGAAAGAAAATTTTAAAGCCTCCTGTTAGGCCATCATCTACACGACATAGCCCTGAATTTTCCAATGCGTAGCTCTTTGCAAAAGAGAGATATTGGCAAGGAAAAGCTGTCTTGTACCTTTGCATTTTTCTCCCAAACGAAGGACACTAGAAAGAAAATTTTAAAGCCTCCTGTTAGGCCATCATCTATACGACATAGCCCTAAATTTTCCAATGCGTAGCTCTTTGCAAAAGAGAGATATTGGCAAGGAAAAGCTGTCTTGTACCTTTGCATTTTTCTCCCAAACGAAGGACACTAGAAAGAAAATTTTAAAGCCTCCTTTTAGGACATCATCTACACGACATAGCCCTGAATTTTCCAATGCGCAGCTCTTTGCAAAAGAGAGATATTGGCAAGGAAAAGCTGTCTTGTACCTTTGCATTTTTCTCCCAAACGAAGGTTACTAGAAAGAAAATTTTAAAGCCTCCTGTTAGGCCATCATCTACACGACATAGCCCTGAATTTCCAATACGCAGCTCTTTGCAAAAGAGAGATATTCGCAAGGAAAAGCTGTCTTGTACCATTGCATTTTTCTCCCAAACGAAGGACACTAGAAAGAAAATTTTAAAGCCTCCTGTTAGGCCATCATCTACACGACATAGCCCTGAATTTTCCAATGCGCAGCTCTTTGCAAAAGAGAGATATTGGCAAGGAAAAGCTGTCTTGTTCCTTTGCATTTTTCTCCCAAACGAAGGTCACTAGAAAGAAAATTTTAAAGCCTCCTGTTAGGCCATCATCTACACGACATAGCCCTGAATTTTCCAATGCGTAGCTCTTTGCAAAAGAGAGATATTGGCAAGGAAAAGCTGTCTTGTACCTTTGCATTTTTCTCCCAAACGAAGGACACTAGAAAGAAAATTTTAAAGCCTCCTGTTAGGCCATCATCTACACGACATAGCCCTGAATTTTCCAATACGCAGCTCTTTGCAAAAGAGAGATATTCGCAAGGAAAAGCTGTCTTGTACCATTGCATTTTTCTCCCAAACGAAGGACACTAGAAAGAAAATTTTAAAGCCTCCTGTTAGGCCATCATCTACACGACATAGCCCTGAATTTTCCAATGCGCAGCTCTTTGCAAAAGAGAGATATTGGCAAGGAAAAGCTGTCTTGTACCTTTACATTTTTCTCCCAAACGAAGGTCACTAGAAAGAAAATTTTAAAGCCTCCTGTTAGGCCATCATCTACACGACATAGCCCTGAATTTTCCAATGCGTAGCTCTTTGCAAAAGAGAGATATTGGCAAGGAAAAGCTGTCTTGTACCTTTGCATTTTTCTCCCAAACGAAGGACACTAGAAAGAAAATTTTAAAGCATCCTGTTAGGCCATCATCTACACGACATAGCCCTGAATTTTCCAATGCGCAGCTCTTTGCAAAAGAGAGATATTGGCAAGGAAAAGCTGTCTTGTACCATTGCATTTTTCTCCCAAACGAAGGTCACTAGAAAGAAAATTTTAAAGCCTCCAGTTAGGCCATCATCTACACGACATAGCCCTGAATTTTCCAATGCGTAGCTCTTTGCAAAAGAGAGATATTGGCAAGGAAAAGCTGTCTTGTACCTTTGCATTTTTCTCCCAAACGAAGGACACTAGAAAGAAAATTTTAAAGCCTCCTGTTAGGCCATCATCTACACGACATAGCCCTGAATTTTCCAATGCGCAGCTCTTTGCAAAAGAGAGATATTGGCAAGGAAAAGCTGTCTTGTACCTTTGCATTTTTCTCCCAAACGAAGGTCACTAGAAAGAAAATTTTAAAGCCTCCTGTTAGGCCATCATCTACACGACATAGCCCTGAATTTTCCAATGCGTAGCTCTTTGCAAAAGAGAGATATTGGCAAGGAAAAGCTGTCTTGTACCTTTGCATTTTTCTCCCAAACGAAGGACACTAGAAAGAAAATTTTAAAGCCTCCTGTTAGGCCATCATCTATACGACATAGCCCTGAATTTTCCAATGCGTAGCTCTTTGCAAAAGAGAGATATTGGCAAGGAAAAGCTGTCTTGTACCTTTGCATTTTTCTCCCAAACGAAGGACACTAGAAAGAAAATTTTAAAGCCTCCTTTTAGGCCATCATCTACACGACATAGCCCTGAATTTTCCAATGCGCAGCTCTTTGCAAAAGAGAGATATTGGCAAGGAAAAGCTGTCTTGTACCATTGCATTTTTCTCCCAAACGAAGGGCACTAGAAAGAAAATTTTAAAGCCTCCTGTTAGGCCATCATCTACACGACATAGCCCTGAATTTTCCAATGCGCAGCTCTTTGCAAAAGAGAGATATTGGCAAGGAAAAGCTGTCTTGTACCTTTGCATTTTTCTCCCAAACGAAGGTCACTAGAAAGAAAATTTTAAAGCCTCCTGTTAGGCCATCATCTACACGACATAGCCCTGAATTTTCCAATGCGCATCTCTTTGCAAAAGAGAGATATTGGCAAGGAAAAGCTGTCTTGTACCTTTGCATTTTTCTCCCAAACGAAGGTCACTAGAAAGAAAATTTTAAAGCCTCCTGTTAGGCCATCATCTACACGACATAGCCCTGAATTTTCCAATGCGTAGCTCTTTGCAAAAGAGAGATATTGGCAAGGAAAAGCTGTCTTGTACCTTTGCATTTTTCTCCCAAACGAAGGACACTAGAAAGAAAATTTTAAAGCCTCCTTTTAGGCCATCATCTACACGACATAGCCCTGAATTTTCCAATGCGCAGCTCTTTGCAAAAGAGAGATATTGGCAAGGAAAAGCTGTCTTGTACCATTGCATTTTTCTCCCAAACGAAGGGCACTAGAAAGAAAATTTTAAAGCCTCCTGTTAGGCCATCATCTACACGACATAGCCCTGAATTTTCCAATGCGCAGCTCTTTGCAAAAGAGAGATATTGGCAAGGAAAAGCTGTCTTGTACCTTTGCATTTTTCTCCCAAACGAAGGTCACTAGAAAGAAAATTTTAAAGCCTCCTGTTAGGCCATCATCTACACGACATAGCCCTGAATTTTCCAATGCGCATCTCTTTGCAAAAGAGAGATATTGGCAAGGAAAAGCTGTCTTGTACCTTTGCATTTTTCTCCCAAACGAAGGTCACTAGAAAGAAAATTTTAAAGACTCCTGTTAGGCCATCATCTACACGACATAGCCCTGAATTTTCCAATGCGCAGCTCTTTGCAAAAGAGAGATATTGGCAAGGAAAAGCTGTCTTGTACCTTTACATTTTTCTCCCAAACGAAGGTCACTAGAAAGAAAATTTTAAAGCCTCCTGTTAGGCCATCATCTACACGACATAGCCCTGAATTTTCCAATGCGTAGCTCTTTGCAAAAGAGAGATATTGGCAAGGAAAAGCTGTCTTGTACCTTTGCATTTTTCTCCCAAACGAAGGACACTAGAAAGAACATTTTAAAGCCTCCTGTTAGGCCATCATCTACACGACATAGCCCTGAATTTTCCAATGCGCAGCTCTTTGCAAAAGAGAGATATTGGCAAGAAAAGCTGTCTTGTACCATTGCATTTTTCTCCCAAACGAAGGACACTAGAAAGAACATTTTAAAGCCTCCTGTTAGGCCATCATCTACACGACATAGCCCTGAATTTTCCAATGCGTAGCTCTTTGCAAAAGAGAGATATTGGCAAGGAAAAGCTGTCTTGTACCTTTGCATTTTTTCTCCCAAACGAAGGACACTAGAAAGAAAATTTTAAAGCCTCCTTTTAGGCCATCATCTACACGACATAGCCCTGAATTTTCCAATGCGCAGCTCTTTGCAAAAGAGAGATATTGGCAAGGAAAAGCTGTCTTGTACCATTGCATTTTTCTCCCAAACGAAGGGCACTAGAAAGAAAATTTTAAAGCCTCCTGTTAGGCCATCATCTACACGACATAGCCCTGAATTTTCCAATGCGCAGCTCTTTGCAAAAGAGAGATATTGGCAAGGAAAAGCTGTCTTGTACCTTTGCATTTTTCTCCCAAACGAAGGTCACTAGAAAGAAAATTTTAAAGCCTCCTGTTAGGCCATCATCTACACGACATAGCCCTGAATTTTCCAATGCGCATCTCTTTGCAAAAGAGAGATATTGGCAAGGAAAAGCTGTCTTGTACCTTTGCATTTTTCTCCCAAACGAAGGTCACTAGAAAGAAAATTTTAAAGCCTCCTGTTAGGCCATCATCTACACGACATAGCCCTGAATTTTCCAATGCGTAGCTCTTTGCAAAAGAGAGATATTGGCAAGGAAAAGCTGTCTTGTACCTTTGCATTTTTCTCCCAAACGAAGGACACTAGAAAGAAAATTTTAAAGCCTCCTTTTAGGCCATCATCTACACGACATAGCCCTGAATTTTCCAATGCGCAGCTCTTTGCAAAAGAGAGATATTGGCAAGGAAAAGCTGTCTTGTACCATTGCATTTTTCTCCCAAACGAAGGGCACTAGAAAGAAAATTTTAAAGCCTCCTGTTAGGCCATCATCTACACGACATAGCCCTGAATTTTCCAATGCGCAGCTCTTTGCAAAAGAGAGATATTGGCAAGGAAAAGCTGTCTTGTACCTTTGCATTTTTCTCCCAAACGAAGGTCACTAGAAAGAAAATTTTAAAGCCTCCTGTTAGGCCATCATCTACACGACATAGCCCTGAATTTTCCAATGCGCATCTCTTTGCAAAAGAGAGATATTGGCAAGGAAAAGCTGTCTTGTACCTTTGCATTTTTCTCCCAAACGAAGGTCACTAGAAAGAAAATTTTAAAGACTCCTGTTAGGCCATCATCTACACGACATAGCCCTGAATTTTCCAATGCGCAGCTCTTTGCAAAAGAGAGATATTGGCAAGGAAAAGCTGTCTTGTACCTTTACATTTTTCTCCCAAACGAAGGTCACTAGAAAGAAAATTTTAAAGCCTCCTGTTAGGCCATCATCTACACGACATAGCCCTGAATTTTCCAATGCGTAGCTCTTTGCAAAAGAGAGATATTGGCAAGGAAAAGCTGTCTTGTACCTTTGCATTTTTCTCCCAAACGAAGGACACTAGAAAGAACATTTTAAAGCCTCCTGTTAGGCCATCATCTACACGACATAGCCCTGAATTTTCCAATGCGCAGCTCTTTGCAAAAGAGAGATATTGGCAAGAAAAGCTGTCTTGTACCATTGCATTTTTCTCCCAAACGAAGGACACTAGAAAGAACATTTTAAAGCCTCCTGTTAGGCCATCATCTACACGACATAGCCCTGAATTTTCCAATGCGCAGCTCTTTGCAAAAGAGAGATATTGGCAAGGAAAAGCTGTCTTGTACCTTTGCATTTTTCTCCCAAACGAAGGTCACTAGAAAGAAAATTTTAAAGCCTCCTGTTAGGCCATCATCTACACGACATAGCCCTGAATTTTCCAATGCGCAGCTCTTTGCAAAAGAGAGATATTGGCAAGGAAAAGCTGTCTTGTACCATTGCATTTTTCTCCCAAACGAAGGACACTAGAAAGAACATTTTAAAGCCTCCTGTTAGGCCATCATCTACACGACATAGCCCTGAATTTTACAATGCGCAGCTCTTTGCAAAAGAGAGATATTGGCAAGGAAAAGCTGTCTTGTACCTTTGCATTTTTCTCCCAAACGAAGGTCACTAGAAAGAAAATTTTAAAGCCTCCTGTTAGGCCATCATCTACACGACATAGCCCTGAATTTTCCAATGCGCAGCTCTTTGCAAAAGAGAGATATTGGCAAGGAAAAGCTGTCTTGTACCATTGCATTTTTCTCCCAAACGAAGGACACTAGAAAGAACATTTTAAAGCCTCCTGTTAGGCCATCATCTACACGACATAGCCCTGAATTTTACAATGCGCAGCTCTTTGCAAAAGAGAGATATTGGCAAGGAAAAGCTGTCTTGTACCTTTGCATTTTTCTCCCAAACGAAGGTCACTAGAAAGAAAATTTTAAAGCCTCCTGTTAGGCCATCATCTACACGACATAGCCCTGAATTTTCCAATGCGTAGCTCTTTGCAAAAGAGAGATATTGGCAAGGAAAAGCTGTCTTGTACCTTTGCATTTTTCTCCCAAACGAAGGACACTAGAAAGAAAATTTTAAAGCCTCCTGTTAGGCCATCATCTACACGACATAGCCCTGAATTTTCCAATGCGCAGCTCTTTGCAAAAGAGAGATATTGGCAAGGAAAAGCTGTCTTGTACCATTGCATTTTTCTCCCAAACGAAGGTCACTAGAAAGAAAATTTTAAAGCCTCCTGTTAGGCCATCATCTACACGACATAGCCCTGAATTTTCCAATGCGTAGCTCTTTGCAAAAGAGAGATATTGGCAAGGAAAAGCTGTCTTGTACCTTTGCATTTTTCTCCCAAACGAAGGACACTAGAAAGATAATTTTAAAGCCTCCTGTTAGGCCATCATCTACACGACATAGCCCTGAATTTTCCAATGCGTAGCTCTTTGCAAAAGAGAGATATTGGCAAGGAAAAGCTGTCTTGTACCTTTGCATTTTTCTCCCAAACGAAGGACACTAGAAAGAAAATTTTAAAGCCTCCTTTTAGGCCATCATCTACACGACATAGCCCTGAATTTTCCAATGCGCAGCTCTTTGCAAAAGAGAGATATTGGCAAGGAAAAGCTGTCTTGTACCATTGCATTTTTCTCCCAAACGAAGGGCACTAGAAAGAAAATTTTAAAGCCTCCTGTTAGGCCATCATCTACACGACATAGCCCTGAATTTTCCAATGCGCAGCTCTTTGCAAAAGAGAGATATTGGCAAGGAAAAGCTGTCTTGTACCTTTGCATTTTTCTCCCAAACGAAGGTCACTAGAAAGAAAATTTTAAAGCCTCCTGTTAGGCCATCATCTACACGACATAGCCCTGAATTTTCCAATGCGCATCTCTTTGCAAAAGAGAAATATTGGCAAGGAAAAGCTGTCTTGTACCTTTGCATTTTTCTCCCAAACGAAGGTCACTAGAAAGAAAATTTTAAAGCCTCCTGTTAGGCCATCATCTACACGACATAGCCCTGAATTTTCCAATGCGCAGCACTTTGCAAAAGAGAGATATTGGCAAGGAAAAGCTGTCTTGTACCTTTGCATTTTTCTCCCAAACGAAGGTCACTAGAAAGAAAATTTTAAAGCCTCCTGTTAGGCCATCATCTACACGACATAGCCCTGAATTTTCCAATGCGTAGCTCTTTGCAAAAGAGAGATATTGGCAAGGAAAAGCTGTCTTGTACCTTTGCATTTTTCTCCCAAACGAAGGACACTAGAAAGAAAATTTTAAAGCCTCCTGTTAGGCCATCATCTACACGACATAGCCCTGAATTTTCCAATGCGCAGCTCTTTGCAAAAGAGAGATATTGGCAAGGAAAAGCTGTCTTGTACCATTGCATTTTTCTCCCAAACGAAGGGCACTAGAAAGAAAATTTTAAAGCCTCCTGTTAGGCCATCATCTACACGACATAGCCCTGAATTTTCCAATGCGCAGCTCTTTGCAAAAGAGAGATATTGGCAAGGAAAAGCTGTCTTGTACCTTTGCATTTTTCTCCCAAACGAAGGTCACTAGAAAGAAAATTTTAAAGCCTCCTGTTAGGCCATCATCTACACGACATAGCCCTGAATTTTCCAATGCGCAGCTCTTTGCAAAAGAGAGATATTGGCAAGGAAAAGCTGTCTTGTACCATTGCACTTTTCTCCCAAACGAAGGACACTAGAAAGAACATTTTAAAGCCTCCTGTTAGGCCATCATCTACACGACATAGCCCTGAATTTTACAATGCGCAGCTCTTTGCAAAAGAGAGATATTGGCAAGGAAAAGCTGTCTTGTACCTTTGCATTTTTCTCCCAAACGAAGGACACTAGAAAGAAAATTTTAAAGCCTCCTGTTAGGCCATCATCTACACGACATAGCCCTGAATTTTCCAATGCGCAGCTCTTTGCAAAAGAGAGATATTGGCAAGGAAAAGCTGTCTTGTACCATTGCATTTTTCTCCCAAACGAAGGACACTAGAAAGAAAATTTTAAAGCCTCCTGTTAGGCCATCATCTACACGACATAGCCCTGAATTTTCCAATGCGCAGCTCTTTGCAAAAGAGAGATATTGGCAAGGAAAAGCTGTCTTGTACCATTGCACTTTTCTCCCAAACGAAGGACACTAGAAAGAACATTTTAAAGCCTCCTGTTAGGCCATCATCTACACGACATAGCCCTGAATTTTCCAATGCGCAGCTCTTTGCAAAAGAGAGATATTGGCAAGGAAAAGCTGTCTTGTACCTTTGCATTTTTCTCCCAAACGAAGGACACTAGAAAGAAAATTTTAAAGCCTCCTGTTAGGCCATCATCTACACGACATAGCCCTGAATTTTCCAATGCGCAGCTCTTTGCAAAAGAGAGATATTGGCAAGGAAAAGCTGTCTTGTACCATTGCATTTTTCTCCCAAACGAAGGACACTAGAAAGAAAATTTTAAAGCCTCCTGTTAGGCCATCATCTACACGACATAGCCCTGAATTTTCCAATGCGCAGCTCTTTGCAAAAGAGAGATATTGGCAAGGAAAAGCTGTCTTGTACCATTGCATTTTTCTCCCAAACGAAGGACACTAGAAAGAACATTTTAAAGCCTCCTGTTAGGCCATCATCTACACGACATAGCCCTGAATTTTCCAATGCGCAGCTCTTTGCAAAAGAGAGATATTGGCAAGGAAAAGCTGTCTTGTACCATTGCATTTTTCTCCCAAACGAAGGTCACTAGAAAGAAAATTTTAAAGCCTCCTGTTAGGCCATCATCTACACGACATAGCCCTGAATTTTCCAATGCGTAGCTCTTTGCAAAAGAGAGATATTGGCAAGGAAAAGCTGTCTTGTACCTTTGCATTTTTCTCCCAAACGAAGGACACTAGAAAGAAAATTTTAAAGCCTCCTGTTAGGCCATCATCTACACGACATAGCCCTGAATTTTCCAATGCGCAGCTCTTTGCAAAAGAGAGATATTGGCAAGGAAAAGCTGTCTTGTACCTTTGCATTTTTCTCCCAAACGAAGGGCACTAGAAAGAAAATTTTAAAGCCTCCTGTTAGGCCATCATCTACACGACATAGCCCTGAATTTTCCAATGAGTAGCTCTTTGCAAAAGAGAGATATTGGCAAGGAAAAGCTGTCTTGTACCTTTGCATTTTTCTCCCAAACGAAGGACACTAGAAAGAAAATTTTAAAGCCTCCTGTTAGGCCATCATCTGCACGACATAGCCCTGAATTTTCCAATGCGCAGCTCTTTGCAAAAGAGAGATATTGGCAAGGAAAAGCTGTCTTGTACCATTGCATTTTTCTCCCAAACGAAGGACACTAGAAAGAACATTTTAAAGCCTCCTGTTAGGCCATCATCTACACGACATAGCCCTGAATTTTCCAATGCGCAGCTCTTTGCAAAAGAGAGATATTGGCAAGGAAAAGCTGTCTTGTACCTTTGCATTTTTCTCCCAAACGAAGGTCACTAGAAAGAAAATTTTAAAGCCTCCTGTTAGGCCATCATCTACACGACATAGCCCTGAATTTTCCAATGCGTAGCTCTTTGCAAAAGAGAGATATTGGCAAGGAAAAGCTGTCTTGTACCTTTGCATTTTTCTCCCAAACGAAGGACACTAGAAAGAAAATTTTAAAGCCTCCTGTTAGGCCATCATCTACACGACATAGCCCTGAATTTTCCAATGCGCAGCTCTTTGCAAAAGAGAGATATTGGCAAGGAAAAGCTGTCTTGTACCATTGCATTTTTCTCCCAAACGAAGGACACTAGAAAGAAAATTTTAAAGCCTCCTGTTAGGCCATCATCTACACGACATAGCCCTGAATTTTCCAATGCGCAGCTCTTTGCAAAAGAGAGATATTGGCAAGGAAAAGCTGTCTTGTACCATTGCATTTTTCTCCCAAACGAAGGACACTAGAAAGAACATTTTAAAGCCTCCTGTTAGGCCATCATCTACACGACATAGCCCTGAATTTTCCAATGCGCAGCTCTTTGCAAAAGAGAGATATTGGCAAGGAAAAGCTGTCTTGTACCATTGCATTTTTCTCCCAAACGAAGGTCACTAGAAAGAAAATTTTAAAGCCTCCTGTTAGGCCATCATCTACACGACATAGCCCTGAATTTTCCAATGCGTAGCTCTTTGCAAAAGAGAGATATTGGCAAGGAAAAGCTGTCTTGTACCTTTGCATTTTTCTCCCAAACGAAGGACACTAGAAAGAAAATTTTAAAGCCTCCTGTTAGGCCATCATCTGCACGACATAGCCCTGAATTTTCCAATGCGCAGCTCTTTGCAAAAGAGAGATATTGGCAAGGAAAAGCTGTCTTGTACCATTGCATTTTTCTCCCAAACGAAGGACACTAGAAAGAACATTTTAAAGCCTCCTGTTAGGCCATCATCTACACGACATAGCCCTGAATTTTCCAATGCGCAGCTCTTTGCAAAAGAGAGATATTGGCAAGGAAAAGCTGTCTTGTACCTTTGCATTTTTCTCCCAAACGAAGGTCACTAGAAAGAAAATTTTAAAGCCTCCTGTTAGGCCATCATCTACACGACATAGCCCTGAATTTTCCAATGCGTAGCTCTTTGCAAAAGAGAGATATTGGCAAGGAAAAGCTGTCTTGTACCTTTGCATTTTTCTCCCAAACGAAGGACACTAGAAAGAAAATTTTAAAGCCTCCTGTTAGGCCATCATCTACACGACATAGCCCTGAATTTTCCAATGCGCAGCTCTTTGCAAAAGAGAGATATTGGCAAGGAAAAGCTGTCTTGTACCATTGCATTTTTCTCCCAAACGAAGGACACTAGAAAGAAAATTTTAAAGCCTCCTGTTAGGCCATCATCTACACGACATAGCCCTGAATTTTCCAATGCGCAGCTCTTTGCAAAAGAGAGATATTGGCAAGGAAAAGCTGTCTTGTACCATTGCATTTTTCTCCCAAACGAAGGACACTAGAAAGAACATTTTAAAGCCTCCTGTTAGGCCATCATCTACACGACATAGCCCTGAATTTTCCAATGCGCAGCTCTTTGCAAAAGAGAGATATTGGCAAGGAAAAGCTGTCTTGTACCATTGCATTTTTCTCCCAAACGAAGGTCACTAGAAAGAAAATTTTAAAGCCTCCTGTTAGGCCATCATCTACACGACATAGCCCTGAATTTTCCAATGCGTAGCTCTTTGCAAAAGAGAGATATTGGCAAGGAAAAGCTGTCTTGTACCTTTGCATTTTTCTCCCAAACGAAGGACACTAGAAAGAAAATTTTAAAGCCTCCTGTTAGGCCATCATCTACACGACATAGCCCTGAATTTTCCAATGCGCAGCTCTTTGCAAAAGAGAGATATTGGCAAGGAAAAGCTGTCTTGTACCATTGCATTTTTCTCCCAAACGAAGGACACTAGAAAGAACATTTTAAAGCCTCCTGTTAGGCCATCATCTACACGACATAGCCCTGAATTTTCCAATGCGCATCTCTTTGCAAAAGAGAGATATTGGCAAGGAAAAGCTGTCTTGTACCTTTGCATTTTTCTCCCAAACGAAGGTCACTAGAAAGAAAATTTTAAAGCCTCCTGTTAGGCCATCATCTACACGACATAGCCCTGAATTTTCCAATGCGCAGCTCTTTGCAAAAGAGAGATATTGGCAAGGAAAAGCTGTCTTGTACCTTTACATTTTTCTCCCAAACGAAGGTCACTAGAAAGAAAATTTTAAAGCCTCCTGTTAGGCCATCATCTACACGACATAGCCCTGAATTTTCCAATGCGTAGCTCTTTGCAAAAGAGAGATATTGGCAAGGAAAAGCTGTCTTGTACCTTTGCATTTTTCTCCCAAACGAAGGACACTAGAAAGAAAATTTTAAAGCCTCCTGTTAGGCCATAATCTACACGACATAGCCCTGAATTTTCCAATGCGCAGCTCTTTGCAAAAGAGAGATATTGGCAAGGAAAAGCTGTCTTGTACCATTGCATTTTTCTCCCAAACGAAGGTCACTAGAAAGAAAATTTTAAAGCCTCCAGTTAGGCCATCATCTACACGACATAGCCCTGAATTTTCCAATGCGTAGCTCTTTGCAAAAGAGAGATATTGGCAAGGAAAAGCTGTCTTGTACCTTTGCATTTTTCTCCCAAACGAAGGACACTAGAAAGAAAATTTTAAAGCCTCCTGTTAGGCCATCATCTACACGACATAGCCCTGAATTTTCCAATGCGCAGCTCTTTGCAAAAGAGAGATATTGGCAAGGAAAAGCTGTCTTGTACCTTTGCATTTTTCTCCCAAACGAAGGTCACTAGAAAGAAAATTTTAAAGCCTCCTGTTAGACCATCATCTACACGACATAGCCCTGAATTTTCCAATGCGTAGCTCTTTGCAAAAGAGAGATATTGGCAAGGAAAAGCTGTCTTGTACCTTTGCATTTTTCTCCCAAACGAAGGACACTAGAAAGAAAATTTTAAAGCCTCCTGTTAGGCCATCATCTATACGACATAGCCCTGAATTTTCCAATGCGTAGCTCTTTGCAAAAGAGAGATATTGGCAAGGAAAAGCTGTCTTGTACCTTTGCATTTTTCTCCCAAACGAAGGACACTAGAAAGAAAATTTTAAAGCCTCCTTTTAGGCCATCATCTACACGACATAGCCCTGAATTTTCCAATGCGCAGCTCTTTGCAAAAGAGAGATATTGGCAAGGAAAAGCTGTCTTGTACCATTGCATTTTTCTCCCAAACGAAGGGCACTAGAAAGAAAATTTTAAAGCCTCCTGTTAGGCCATCATCTACACGACATAGCCCTGAATTTTCCAATGCGCAGCTCTTTGCAAAAGAGAGATATTGGCAAGGAAAAGCTGTCTTGTACCTTTGCATTTTTCTCCCAAACGAAGGTCACTAGAAAGAAATTTTTAAAGCCTCCTGTTAGGCCATCATCTACACGACATAGCCCTGAATTTTCCAATGCGCATCTCTTTGCAAAAGAGAGATATTGGCAAGGAAAAGCTGTCTTGTACCTTTGCATTTTTCTCCCAAACGAAGGTCACTAGAAAGAAAATTTTAAAGCCTCCTGTTAGGCCATCATCTACACGACATAGCCCTGAATTTTCCAATGCGTAGCTCTTTGCAAAAGAGAGATATTGGCAAGGAAAAGCTGTCTTGTACCTTTGCATTTTTCTCCCAAACGAAGGACACTAGAAAGAAAATTTTAAAGCCTCCTTTTAGGCCATCATCTACACGACATAGCCCTGAATTTTCCAATGCGCAGCTCTTTGCAAAAGAGAGATATTGGCAAGGAAAAGCTGTCTTGTACCATTGCATTTTTCTCCCAAACGAAGGGCACTAGAAAGAAAATTTTAAAGCCTCCTGTTAGGCCATCATCTACACGACATAGCCCTGAATTTTCCAATGCGCAGCTCTTTGCAAAAGAGAGATATTGGCAAGGAAAAGCTGTCTTGTACCTTTGCATTTTTCTCCCAAACGAAGGTCACTAGAAAGAAAATTTTAAAGCCTCCTGTTAGGCCATCATCTACACGACATAGCCCTGAATTTTCCAATGCGCATCTCTTTGCAAAAGAGAGATATTGGCAAGGAAAAGCTGTCTTGTACCTTTGCATTTTTCTCCCAAACGAAGGTCACTAGAAAGAAAATTTTAAAGACTCCTGTTAGGCCATCATCTACACGACATAGCCCTGAATTTTCCAATGCGCAGCTCTTTGCAAAAGAGAGATATTGGCAAGGAAAAGCTGTCTTGTACCTTTACATTTTTCTCCCAAACGAAGGTCACTAGAAAGAAAATTTTAAAGCCTCCTGTTAGGCCATCATCTACACGACATAGCCCTGAATTTTCCAATGCGTAGCTCTTTGCAAAAGAGAGATATTGGCAAGGAAAAGCTGTCTTGTACCTTTGCATTTTTCTCCCAAACGAAGGACACTAGAAAGAACATTTTAAAGCCTCCTGTTAGGCCATCATCTACACGACATAGCCCTGAATTTTCCAATGCGCAGCTCTTTGCAAAAGAGAGATATTGGCAAGAAAAGCTGTCTTGTACCATTGCATTTTTCTCCCAAACGAAGGACACTAGAAAGAAAATTTTAAAGCCTCCTGTTAGGCCATCATCTACACGACATAGCCCTGAATTTTCCAATGCGCAGCTCTTTGCAAAAGAGAGATATTGGCAAGGAAAAGCTGTCTTGTACCATTGCATTTTTCTCCCAAACGAAGGACACTAGAAAGAACATTTTAAAGCCTCCTGTTAGGCCATCATCTACACGACATAGCCCTGAATTTTACAATGCGCAGCTCTTTGCAAAAGAGAGATATTGGCAAGGAAAAGCTGTCTTGTACCTTTGCATTTTTCTCCCAAACGAAGGTCACTAGAAAGAAAATTTTAAAGCCTCCTGTTAGGCCATCATCTACACGACATAGCCCTGAATTTTCCAATGCGTAGCTCTTTGCAAAAGAGAGATATTGGCAAGGAAAAGCTGTCTTGTACCTTTGCATTTTTCTCCCAAACGAAGGACACTAGAAAGAAAATTTTAAAGCCTCCTGTTAGGCCATCATCTACACGACATAGCCCTGAATTTTCCAATGCGCAGCTCTTTGCAAAAGAGAGATATTGGCAAGGAAAAGCTGTCTTGTACCATTGCATTTTTCTCCCAAACGAAGGTCACTAGAAAGAAAATTTTAAAGCCTCCTGTTAGGCCATCATCTACACGACATAGCCCTGAATTTTCCAATGCGTAGCTCTTTGCAAAAGAGAGATATTGGCAAGGAAAAGCTGTCTTGTACCTTTGCATTTTTCTCCCAAACGAAGGACACTAGAAAGAAAATTTTAAAGCCTCCTGTTAGGCCATCATCTACACGACATAGCCCTGAATTTTCCAATGCGTAGCTCTTTGCAAAAGAGAGATATTGGCAAGGAAAAGCTGTCTTGTACCTTTGCATTTTTCTCCCAAACGAAGGACACTAGAAAGAAAATTTTAAAGCCTCCTTTTAGGCCATCATCTACACGACATAGCCCTGAATTTTCCAATGCGCAGCTCTTTGCAAAAGAGAGATATTGGCAAGGAAAAGCTGTCTTGTACCATTGCACTTTTCTCCCAAACGAAGGACACTAGAAAGAACATTTTAAAGCCTCCTGTTAGGCCATCATCTACACGACATAGCCCTGAATTTTACAATGCGCAGCTCTTTGCAAAAGAGAGATATTGGCAAGGAAAAGCTGTCTTGTACCTTTGCATTTTTCTCCCAAACGAAGGTCACTAGAAAGAAAATTTTAAAGCCTCCTGTTAGGCCATCATCTACACGACATAGCCCTGAATTTTCCAATGCGTAGCTCTTTGCAAAAGAGAGATATTGGCAAGGAAAAGCTGTCTTGTACCTTTGCATTTTTCTCCCAAACGAAGGACACTAGAAAGAAAATTTTAAAGCCTCCTGTTAGGCCATCATCTACACGACATAGCCCTGAATTTTCCAATGCGCAGCTCTTTGCAAAAGAGAGATATTGGCAAGGAAAAGCTGTCTTGTACCATTGCATTTTTCTCCCAAACGAAGGTCACTAGAAAGAAAATTTTAAAGCCTCCTGTTAGGCCATCATCTACACGACATAGCCCTGAATTTTCCAATGCGTAGCTCTTTGCAAAAGAGAGATATTGGCAAGGAAAAGCTGTCTTGTACCTTTGCATTTTTCTCCCAAACGAAGGACACTAGAAAGAAAATTTTAAAGCCTCCTGTTAGGCCATCATCTACACGACATAGCCCTGAATTTTCCAATGCGCAGCTCTTTGCAAAAGAGAGATATTGGCAAGGAAAAGCTGTCTTGTACCATTGCATTTTTCTCCCAAACGAAGGACACTAGAAAGAAAATTTTAAAGCCTCCTGTTAGGCCATCATCTACACGACATAGCCCTGAATTTTCCAATGCGCAGCTCTTTGCAAAAGAGAGATATTGGCAAGGAAAAGCTGTCTTGTACCATTGCATTTTTCTCCCAAACGAAGGACACTAGAAAGAACATTTTAAAGCCTCCTGTTAGGCCATCATCTACACGACATAGCTCTGAATTTTCCAATGCGCAGCTCTTTGCAAAAGAGAGATATTGGCAAGGAAAAGCTGTCTTGTACCATTGCATTTTTCTCCCAAACGAAGGTCACTAGAAAGAAAATTTTAAAGCCTCCAGTTAGGCCATCATCTACACGACATAGCCCTGAATTTTCCAATGCGTAGCTCTTTGCAAAAGAGAGATATTGGCAAGGAAAAGCTGTCTTGTACCTTTGCATTTTTCTCCCAAACGAAGGACACTAGAAAGAAAATTTTAAAGCCTCCTGTTAGGCCATCATCTACACGACATAGCCCTGAATTTTCCAATGCGCAGCTCTTTGCAAAAGAGAGATATTGGCAAGGAAAAGCTGTCTTGTACCATTGCATTTTTCTCCCAAACGAAGGACACTAGAAAGAAAATTTTAAAGCCTCCTGTTAGGCCATCATCTACACGACATAGCCCTGAATTTTCCAATGCGCAGCTCTTTGCAAAAGAGAGATATTGGCAAGGAAAAGCTGTCTTGTACCATTGCATTTTTCTCCCAAACGAAGGACACTAGAAAGAACATTTTAAAGCCTCCTGTTAGGCCATCATCTACACGACATAGCCCTGAATTTTCCAATGCGCAGCTCTTTGCAAAAGAGAGATATTGGCAAGGAAAAGCTGTCTTGTACCATTGCATTTTTCTCCCAAACGAAGGTCACTAGAAAGAAAATTTTAAAGCCTCCTGTTAGGCCATCATCTACACGACATAGCCCTGAATTTTCCAATGCGTAGCTCTTTGCAAAAGAGAGATATTGGCAAGGAAAAGCTGTCTTGTACCTTTGCATTTTTCTCCCAAACGAAGGACACTAGAAAGAAAATTTTAAAGCCTCCTGTTAGGCCATCATCTACACGACATAGCCCTGAATTTTCCAATGCGCAGCTCTTTGCAAAAGAGAGATATTGGCAAGGAAAAGCTGTCTTGTACCTTTGCATTTTTCTCCCAAACGAAGGGCACTAGAAAGAAAATTTTAAAGCCTCCTGTTAGGCCATCATCTACACGACATAGCCCTGAATTTTCCAATGAGTAGCTCTTTGCAAAAGAGAGATATTGGCAAGGAAAAGCTGTCTTGTACCTTTGCATTTTTCTCCCAAACGAAGGACACTAGAAAGAAAATTTTAAAGCCTCCTGTTAGGCCATCATCTGCACGACATAGCCCTGAATTTTCCAATGCGCAGCTCTTTGCAAAAGAGAGATATTGGCAAGGAAAAGCTGTCTTGTACCATTGCATTTTTCTCCCAAACGAAGGACACTAGAAAGAACATTTTAAAGCCTCCTGTTAGGCCATCATCTACACGACATAGCCCTGAATTTTCCAATGCGCAGCTCTTTGCAAAAGAGAGATATTGGCAAGGAAAAGCTGTCTTGTACCTTTGCATTTTTCTCCCAAACGAAGGTCACTAGAAAGAAAATTTTAAAGCCTCCTGTTAGGCCATCATCTACACGACATAGCCCTGAATTTTCCAATGCGTAGCTCTTTGCAAAAGAGAGATATTGGCAAGGAAAAGCTGTCTTGTACCTTTGCATTTTTCTCCCAAACGAAGGACACTAGAAAGAAAATTTTAAAGCCTCCTGTTAGGCCATCATCTACACGACATAGCCCTGAATTTTCCAATGCGCAGCTCTTTGCAAAAGAGAGATATTGGCAAGGAAAAGCTGTCTTGTACCATTGCATTTTTCTCCCAAACGAAGGACACTAGAAAGAAAATTTTAAAGCCTCCTGTTAGGCCATCATCTACACGACATAGCCCTGAATTTTCCAATGCGCAGCTCTTTGCAAAAGAGAGATATTGGCAAGGAAAAGCTGTCTTGTACCATTGCATTTTTCTCCCAAACGAAGGACACTAGAAAGAACATTTTAAAGCCTCCTGTTAGGCCATCATCTACACGACATAGCCCTGAATTTTCCAATGCGCAGCTCTTTGCAAAAGAGAGATATTGGCAAGGAAAAGCTGTCTTGTACCATTGCATTTTTCTCCCAAACGAAGGTCACTAGAAAGAAAATTTTAAAGCCTCCTGTTAGGCCATCATCTACACGACATAGCCCTGAATTTTCCAATGCGTAGCTCTTTGCAAAAGAGAGATATTGGCAAGGAAAAGCTGTCTTGTACCTTTGCATTTTTCTCCCAAACGAAGGACACTAGAAAGAAAATTTTAAAGCCTCCTGTTAGGCCATCATCTGCACGACATAGCCCTGAATTTTCCAATGCGCAGCTCTTTGCAAAAGAGAGATATTGGCAAGGAAAAGCTGTCTTGTACCATTGCATTTTTCTCCCAAACGAAGGACACTAGAAAGAACATTTTAAAGCCTCCTGTTAGGCCATCATCTACACGACATAGCCCTGAATTTTCCAATGCGCAGCTCTTTGCAAAAGAGAGATATTGGCAAGGAAAAGCTGTCTTGTACCTTTGCATTTTTCTCCCAAACGAAGGTCACTAGAAAGAAAATTTTAAAGCCTCCTGTTAGGCCATCATCTACACGACATAGCCCTGAATTTTCCAATGCGTAGCTCTTTGCAAAAGAGAGATATTGGCAAGGAAAAGCTGTCTTGTACCTTTGCATTTTTCTCCCAAACGAAGGACACTAGAAAGAAAATTTTAAAGCCTCCTGTTAGGCCATCATCTACACGACATAGCCCTGAATTTTCCAATGCGCAGCTCTTTGCAAAAGAGAGATATTGGCAAGGAAAAGCTGTCTTGTACCATTGCATTTTTCTCCCAAACGAAGGACACTAGAAAGAAAATTTTAAAGCCTCCTGTTAGGCCATCATCTACACGACATAGCCCTGAATTTTCCAATGCGCAGCTCTTTGCAAAAGAGAGATATTGGCAAGGAAAAGCTGTCTTGTACCATTGCATTTTTCTCCCAAACGAAGGACACTAGAAAGAACATTTTAAAGCCTCCTGTTAGGCCATCATCTACACGACATAGCCCTGAATTTTCCAATGCGCAGCTCTTTGCAAAAGAGAGATATTGGCAAGGAAAAGCTGTCTTGTACCATTGCATTTTTCTCCCAAACGAAGGTCACTAGAAAGAAAATTTTAAAGCCTCCTGTTAGGCCATCATCTACACGACATAGCCCTGAATTTTCCAATGCGTAGCTCTTTGCAAAAGAGAGATATTGGCAAGGAAAAGCTGTCTTGTACCTTTGCATTTTTCTCCCAAACGAAGGACACTAGAAAGAAAATTTTAAAGCCTCCTGTTAGGCCATCATCTACACGACATAGCCCTGAATTTTCCAATGCGCAGCTCTTTGCAAAAGAGAGATATTGGCAAGGAAAAGCTGTCTTGTACCATTGCATTTTTCTCCCAAACGAAGGACACTAGAAAGAACATTTTAAAGCCTCCTGTTAGGCCATCATCTACACGACATAGCCCTGAATTTTCCAATGCGCAGCTCTTTGCAAAAGAGAGATATTGGCAAGGAAAAGCTGTCTTGTACCTTTGCATTTTTCTCCCAAACGAAGGTCACTAGAAAGAAAATTTTAAAGCCTCCTGTTAGGCCATCATCTACACGACATAGCCCTGAATTTTCCAATGCGTAGCTCTTTGCAAAAGAGAGATATTGGCAAGGAAAAGCTGTCTTGTACCTTTGCATTTTTCTCCCAAACGAAGGACACTAGAAAGAAAATTTTAAAGCCTCCTGTTAGGCCATCATCTATACGACATAGCCCTGAATTTTCCAATGCGTAGCTCTTTGCAAAAGAGAGATATTGGCAAGGAAAAGCTGTCTTGTACCTTTGCATTTTTCTCCCAAACGAAGGACACTAGAAAGAAAATTTTAAAGCCTCCTTTTAGGCCATCATCTACACGACATAGCCCTGAATTTTCCAATGCGCAGCTCTTTGCAAAAGAGAGATATTGGCAAGGAAAAGCTGTCTTGTGCCATTGCATTTTTCTCCCAAACGAAGGGCACTAGAAAGAAAATTTTAAAGCCTCCTGTTAGGCCATCATCTACACGACATAGCCCTGAATTTTCCAATGCGCATCTCTTTGCAAAAGAGAGATATTGGCAAGGAAAAGCTGTCTTGTACCTTTGCATTTTTCTCCCAAACGAAGGTCACTAGAAAGAAAATTTTAAAGCCTCCTGTTAGGCCATCATCTACACGACATAGCCCTGAATTTTCCAATGCGCAGCTCTTTGCAAAAGAGAGATATTGGCAAGGAAAAGCTGTCTTGTACCTTTACATTTTTCTCCCAAACGAAGGTCACTAGAAAGAAAATTTTAAAGCCTCCTGTTAGGCCATCATCTACACGACATAGCCCTGAATTTTCCAATGCGTAGCTCTTTGCAAAAGAGAGATATTGGCAAGGAAAAGCTGTCTTGTACCTTTGCATTTTTCTCCCAAACGAAGGACACTAGAAAGAAAATTTTAAAGCCTCCTGTTAGGCCATAATCTACACGACATAGCCCTGAATTTTCCAATGCGCAGCTCTTTGCAAAAGAGAGATATTGGCAAGGAAAAGCTGTCTTGTACCATTGCATTTTTCTCCCAAACGAAGGTCACTAGAAAGAAAATTTTAAAGCCTCCAGTTAGGCCATCATCTACACGACATAGCCCTGAATTTTACAATGCGTAGCTCTTTGCAAAAGAGAGATATTGGCAAGGAAAAGCTGTCTTGTACCTTTGCATTTTTCTCCCAAACGAAGGACACTAGAAAGAAAATTTTAAAGCCTCCTGTTAGGCCATCATCTACACGACATAGCCCTGAATTTTCCAATGCGCAGCTCTTTGCAAAAGAGAGATATTGGCAAGGAAAAGCTGTCTTGTACCTTTGCATTTTTCTCCCAAACGAAGGTCACTAGAAAGAAAATTTTAAAGCCTCCTGTTAGACCATCATCTACACGACATAGCCCTGAATTTTCCAATGCGTAGCTCTTTGCAAAAGAGAGATATTGGCAAGGAAAAGCTGTCTTGTACCTTTGCATTTTTCTCCCAAACGAAGGACACTAGAAAGAAAATTTTAAAGCCTCCTGTTAGGCCATCATCTATACGACATAGCCCTGAATTTTCCAATGCGTAGCTCTTTGCAAAAGAGAGATATTGGCAAGGAAAAGCTGTCTTGTACCTTTGCATTTTTCTCCCAAACGAAGGACACTAGAAAGAAAATTTTAAAGCCTCCTTTTAGGCCATCATCTACACGACATAGCCCTGAATTTTCCAATGCGCAGCTCTTTGCAAAAGAGAGATATTGGCAAGGAAAAGCTGTCTTGTACCATTGCATTTTTCTCCCAAACGAAGGGCACTAGAAAGAAAATTTTAAAGCCTCCTTTTAGGCCATCATCTACACGACATAGCCCTGAATTTTCCAATGCGCAGCTCTTTGCAAAAGAGAGATATTGGCAAGGAAAAGCTGTCTTGTACCATTGCATTTTTCTCCCAAACGAAGGACACTAGAAAGAACATTTTAAAGCCTCCTGTTAGGCCATCATCTACACGACATAGCCCTGAATTTTACAATGCGCAGCTCTTTGCAAAAGAGAGATATTGGCAAGGAAAAGCTGTCTTGTACCTTTGCATTTTTCTCCCAAACGAAGGTCACTAGAAAGAAAATTTTAAAGCCTCCTGTTAGGCCATCATCTACACGACATAGCCCTGAATTTTCCAATGCGTAGCTCTTTGCAAAAGAGAGATATTGGCAAGGAAAAGCTGTCTTGTACCTTTGCATTTTTCTCCCAAACGAAGGACACTAGAAAGAAAATTTTAAAGCCTCCTGTTAGGCCATCATCTACACGACATAGCCCTGAATTTTCCAATGCGCAGCTCTTTGCAAAAGAGAGATATTGGCAAGGAAAAGCTGTCTTGTACCATTGCATTTTTCTCCCAAACGAAGGTCACTAGAAAGAAAATTTTAAAGCCTCCTGTTAGGCCATCATCTACACGACATAGCCCTGAATTTTCCAATGCGTAGCTCTTTGCAAAAGAGAGATATTGGCAAGGAAAAGCTGTCTTGTACCTTTGCATTTTTCTCCCAAACGAAGGACACTAGAAAGAAAATTTTAAAGCCTCCTGTTAGGCCATCATCTACACGACATAGCCCTGAATTTTCCAATGCGTAGCTCTTTGCAAAAGAGAGATATTGGCAAGGAAAAGCTGTCTTGTACCTTTGCATTTTTCTCCCAAACGAAGGACACTAGAAAGAAAATTTTAAAGCCTCCTTTTAGGCCATCATCTACACGACATAGCCCTGAATTTTCCAATGCGCAGCTCTTTGCAAAAGAGAGATATTGGCAAGGAAAAGCTGTCTTGTACCATTGCATTTTTCTCCCAAACGAAGGGCACTAGAAAGAAAATTTTAAAGCCTCCTGTTAGGCCATCATCTACACGACATAGCCCTGAATTTTCCAATGCGCAGCTCTTTGCAAAAGAGAGATATTGGCAAGGAAAAGCTGTCTTGTACCTTTGCATTTTTCTCCCAAACGAAGGTCACTAGAAAGAAAATTTTAAAGCCTCCTGTTAGGCCATCATCTACACGACATAGCCCTGAATTTTCCAATGCGCATCTCTTTGCAAAAGAGAAATATTGGCAAGGAAAAGCTGTCTTGTACCTTTGCATTTTTCTCCCAAACGAAGGTCACTAGAAAGAAAATTTTAAAGCCTCCTGTTAGGCCATCATCTACACGACATAGCCCTGAATTTTCCAATGCGCAGCACTTTGCAAAAGAGAGATATTGGCAAGGAAAAGCTGTCTTGTACCTTTGCATTTTTCTCCCAAACGAAGGTCACTAGAAAGAAAATTTTAAAGCCTCCTGTTAGGCCATCATCTACACGACATAGCCCTGAATTTTCCAATGCGTAGCTCTTTGCAAAAGAGAGATATTGGCAAGGAAAAGCTGTCTTGTACCTTTGCATTTTTCTCCCAAACGAAGGACACTAGAAAGAAAATTTTAAAGCCTCCTGTTAGGCCATCATCTACACGACATAGCCCTGAATTTTCCAATGCGCAGCTCTTTGCAAAAGAGAGATATTGGCAAGGAAAAGCTGTCTTGTACCATTGCATTTTTCTCCCAAACGAAGGGCACTAGAAAGAAAATTTTAAAGCCTCCTGTTAGGCCATCATCTACACGACATAGCCCTGAATTTTCCAATGCGCAGCTCTTTGCAAAAGAGAGATATTGGCAAGGAAAAGCTGTCTTGTACCTTTGCATTTTTCTCCCAAACGAAGGTCACTAGAAAGAAAATTTTAAAGCCTCCTGTTAGGCCATCATCTACACGACATAGCCCTGAATTTTCCAATGCGCAGCTCTTTGCAAAAGAGAGATATTGGCAAGGAAAAGCTGTCTTGTACCATTGCATTTTTCTCCCAAACGAAGGACACTAGAAAGAACATTTTAAAGCCTCCTGTTAGGCCATCATCTACACGACATAGCCCTGAATTTTACAATGCGCAGCTCTTTGCAAAAGAGAGATATTGGCAAGGAAAAGCTGTCTTGTACCTTTGCATTTTTCTCCCAAACGAAGGTCACTAGAAAGAAAATTTTAAAGCCTCCTGTTAGGCCATCATCTACACGACATAGCCCTGAATTTTCCAATGCGTAGCTCTTTGCAAAAGAGAGATATTGGCAAGGAAAAGCTGTCTTGTACCTTTGCATTTTTCTCCCAAACGAAGGACACTAGAAAGAAAATTTTAAAGCCTCCTGTTAGGCCATCATCTACACGACATAGCCCTGAATTTTCCAATGCGCAGCTCTTTGCAAAAGAGAGATATTGGCAAGGAAAAGCTGTCTTGTACCATTGCATTTTTCTCCCAAACGAAGGACACTAGAAAGAACATTTTAAAGCCTCCTGTTAGGCCATCATCTACACGACATAGCTCTGAATTTTCCAATGCGCAGCTCTTTGCAAAAGAGAGATATTGGCAAGGAAAAGCTGTCTTGTACCATTGCATTTTTCTCCCAAACGAAGGTCACTAGAAAGAAAATTTTAAAGCCTCCAGTTAGGCCATCATCTACACGACATAGCCCTGAATTTTCCAATGCGTAGCTCTTTGCAAAAGAGAGATATTGGCAAGGAAAAGCTGTCTTGTACCTTTGCATTTTTCTCCCAAACGAAGGACACTAGAAAGAAAATTTTAAAGCCTCCTGTTAGGCCATCATCTACACGACATAGCCCTGAATTTTCCAATGCGCAGCTCTTTGCAAAAGAGAGATATTGGCAAGGAAAAGCTGTCTTGTACCATTGCATTTTTCTCCCAAACGAAGGACACTAGAAAGAAAATTTTAAAGCCTCCTGTTAGGCCATCATCTACACGACATAGCCCTGAATTTTCCAATGCGCAGCTCTTTGCAAAAGAGAGATATTGGCAAGGAAAAGCTGTCTTGTACCATTGCATTTTTCTCCCAAACGAAGGACACTAGAAAGAACATTTTAAAGCCTCCTGTTAGGCCATCATCTACACGACATAGCCCTGAATTTTCCAATGCGCAGCTCTTTGCAAAAGAGAGATATTGGCAAGGAAAAGCTGTCTTGTACCATTGCATTTTTCTCCCAAACGAAGGTCACTAGAAAGAAAATTTTAAAGCCTCCTGTTAGGCCATCATCTACACGACATAGCCCTGAATTTTCCAATGCGTAGCTCTTTGCAAAAGAGAGATATTGGCAAGGAAAAGCTGTCTTGTACCTTTGCATTTTTCTCCCAAACGAAGGACACTAGAAAGAAAATTTTAAAGCCTCCTGTTAGGCCATCATCTACACGACATAGCCCTGAATTTTCCAATGCGCAGCTCTTTGCAAAAGAGAGATATTGGCAAGGAAAAGCTGTCTTGTACCATTGCATTTTTCTCCCAAACGAAGGACACTAGAAAGAACATTTTAAAGCCTCCTGTTAGGCCATCATCTACACGACATAACCCTGAATTTTCCAATGCGCAGCTCTTTGCAAAAGAGAGATATTGGCAAGGAAAAGCTGTCTTGTACCTTTGCATTTTTCTCCCAAACGAAGGGCACTAGAAAGAAAATTTTAAAGCCTCCTGTTAGGCCATCATCTACACGACATAGCCCTGAATTTTCCAATGAGTAGCTCTTTGCAAAAGAGAGATATTGGCAAGGAAAAGCTGTCTTGTACCTTTGCATTTTTCTCCCAAACGAAGGACACTAGAAAGAAAATTTTAAAGCCTCCTGTTAGGCCATCATCTGCACGACATAGCCCTGAATTTTCCAATGCGCAGCTCTTTGCAAAAGAGAGATATTGGCAAGGAAAAGCTGTCTTGTACCATTGCATTTTTCTCCCAAACGAAGGACACTAGAAAGAACATTTTAAAGCCTCCTGTTAGGCCATCATCTACACGACATAGCCCTGAATTTTCCAATGCGCAGCTCTTTGCAAAAGAGAGATATTGGCAAGGAAAAGCTGTCTTGTACCTTTGCATTTTTCTCCCAAACGAAGGTCACTAGAAAGAAAATTTTAAAGCCTCCTGTTAGGCCATCATGTACACGACATAGCCCTGAATTTTCCAATGCGTAGCTCTTTGCAAAAGAGAGATATTGGCAAGGAAAAGCTGTCTTGTACCTTTGCATTTTTCTCCCAAACGAAGGACACTAGAAAGAAAATTTTAAAGCCTCCTGTTAGGCCATCATCTACATGACATAGCCCTGAATTTTCCAATGCGCAGCTCTTTGCAAAAGAGAGATATTGGCAAGGAAAAGCTGTCTTGTACCATTGCATTTTTCTCCCAAACGAAGGACACTAGAAAGAAAATTTTAAAGCCTCCTGTTAGGCCATCATCTACACGACATAGCCCTGAATTTTCCAATGCGCAGCTCTTTGCAAAAGAGAGATATTGGCAAGGAAAAGCTGTCTTGTACCATTGCATTTTTCTCCCAAACGAAGGACACTAGAAAGAACATTTTAAAGCCTCCTGTTAGGCCATCATCTACACGACATAGCCCTGAATTTTCCAATGCGCAGCTCTTTGCAAAAGAGAGATATTGGCAAGGAAAAGCTGTCTTGTACCATTGCATTTTTCTCCCAAACGAAGGTCACTAGAAAGAAAATTTTAAAGCCTCCTGTTAGGCCATCATCTACACGACATAGCCCTGAATTTTCCAATGCGTAGCTCTTTGCAAAAGAGAGATATTGGCAAGGAAAAGCTGTCTTGTACCTTTGCATTTTTCTCCCAAACGAAGGACACTAGAAAGAAAATTTTAAAGCCTCCTGTTAGGCCATCATCTACACGACATAGCCCTGAATTTTCCAATGCGCAGCTCTTTGCAAAAGAGAGATATTGGCAAGGAAAAGCTGTCTTGTACCATTGCATTTTTCTCCCAAACGAAGGACACTAGAAAGAACATTTTAAAGCCTCCTGTTAGGCCATCATCTACACGACATAACCCTGAATTTTCCAATGCGCAGCTCTTTGCAAAAGAGAGATATTGGCAAGGAAAAGCTGTCTTGTACCTTTGCATTTTTCTCCCAAACGAAGGACACTAGAAAGAAAATTTTAAAGCCTCCTGTTAGGCCATCATCTGCACGACATAGCCCTGAATTTTCCAATGCGCAGCTCTTTGCAAAAGAGAGATATTGGCAAGGAAAAGCTGTCTTGTACCATTGCATTTTTCTCCCAAACGAAGGACACTAGAAAGAACATTTTAAAGCCTCCTGTTAGGCCATCATCTACACGACATAGCCCTGAATTTTCCAATGCGCAGCTCTTTGCAAAAGAGAGATATTGGCAAGGAAAAGCTGTCTTGTACCTTTGCATTTTTCTCCCAAACGAAGGTCACTAGAAAGAAAATTTTAAAGCCTCCTGTTAGGCCATCATGTACACGACATAGCCCTGAATTTTCCAATGCGTAGCTCTTTGCAAAAGAGAGATATTGGCAAGGAAAAGCTGTCTTGTACCTTTGCATTTTTCTCCCAAACGAAGGACACTAGAAAGAAAATTTTAAAGCCTCCTGTTAGGCCATCATCTACATGACATAGCCCTGAATTTTCCAATGCGCAGCTCTTTGCAAAAGAGAGATATTGGCAAGGAAAAGCTGTCTTGTACCATTGCATTTTTCTCCCAAACGAAGGACACTAGAAAGAAAATTTTAAAGCCTCCTGTTAGGCCATCATCTACACGACATAGCCCTGAATTTTCCAATGCGCAGCTCTTTGCAAAAGAGAGATATTGGCAAGGAAAAGCTGTCTTGTACCATTGCATTTTTCTCCCAAACGAAGGACACTAGAAAGAACATTTTAAAGCCTCCTGTTAGGCCATCATCTACACGACATAGCCCTGAATTTTCCAATGCGCAGCTCTTTGCAAAAGAGAGATATTGGCAAGGAAAAGCTGTCTTGTACCATTGCATTTTTCTCCCAAACGAAGGTCACTAGAAAGAAAATTTTAAAGCCTCCTGTTAGGCCATCATCTACACGACATAGCCCTGAATTTTCCAATGCGTAGCTCTTTGCAAAAGAGAGATATTGGCAAGGAAAAGCTGTCTTGTACCTTTGCATTTTTCTCCCAAACGAAGGACACTAGAAAGAAAATTTTAAAGCCTCCTGTTAGGCCATCATCTACACGACATAGCCCTGAATTTTCCAATGCGCAGCTCTTTGCAAAAGAGAGATATTGGCAAGGAAAAGCTGTCTTGTACCATTGCATTTTTCTCCCAAACGAAGGACACTAGAAAGAACATTTTAAAGCCTCCTGTTAGGCCATCATCTACACGACATAACCCTGAATTTTCCAATGCGCAGCTCTTTGCAAAAGAGAGATATTGGCAAGGAAAAGCTGTCTTGTACCTTTGCATTTTTCTCCCAAACGAAGGGCACTAGAAAGAAAATTTTAAAGCCTCCTGTTAGGCCATCATCTACACGACATAGCCCTGAATTTTCCAATGAGTAGCTCTTTGCAAAAGAGAGATATTGGCAAGGAAAAGCTGTCTTGTACCTTTGCATTTTTCTCCCAAACGAAGGACACTAGAAAGAAAATTTTAAAGCCTCCTGTTAGGCCATCATCTGCACGACATAGCCCTGAATTTTCCAATGCGCAGCTCTTTGCAAAAGAGAGATATTGGCAAGGAAAAGCTGTCTTGTACCATTGCATTTTTCTCCCAAACGAAGGACACTAGAAAGAACATTTTAAAGCCTCCTGTTAGGCCATCATCTACACGACATAGCCCTGAATTTTCCAATGCGCAGCTCTTTGCAAAAGAGAGATATTGGCAAGGAAAAGCTGTCTTGTACCTTTGCATTTTTCTCCCAAACGAAGGTCACTAGAAAGAAAATTTTAAAGCCTCCTGTTAGGCCATCATCTACACGACATAGCCCTGAATTTTCCAATGCGTAGCTCTTTGCAAAAGAGAGATATTGGCAAGGAAAAGCTGTCTTGTACCTTTGCATTTTTCTCCCAAACGAAGGACACTAGAAAGAAAATTTTAAAGCCTCCTGTTAGGCCATCATCTATACGACATAGCCCTGAATTTTCCAATGCGTAGCTCTTTGCAAAAGAGAGATATTGGCAAGGAAAAGCTGTCTTGTACCTTTGCATTTTTCTCCCAAACGAAGGACACTAGAAAGAAAATTTTAAAGCCTCCTTTTAGGCCATCATCTACACGACATAGCCCTGAATTTTCCAATGCGCAGCTCTTTGCAAAAGAGAGATATTGGCAAGGAAAAGCTGTCTTGTACCATTGCATTTTTCTCCCAAACGAAGGGCACTAGAAAGAAAATTTTAAAGCCTCCTGTTAGGCCATCATCTACACGACATAGCCCTGAATTTTCCAATGCGCAGCTCTTTGCAAAAGAGAGATATTGGCAAGGAAAAGCTGTCTTGTACCTTTGCATTTTTCTCCCAAACGAAGGTCACTAGAAAGAAAATTTTAAAGCCTCCTGTTAGGCCATCATCTACACGACATAGCCCTGAATTTTCCAAAGCGCATCTCTTTGCAAAAGAGAGATATTGGCAAGGAAAAGCTGTCTTGTACCTTTGCATTTTTCTCCCAAACGAAGGTCACTAGAAAGAAAATTTTAAAGCCTCCTGTTAGGCCATCATCTACACTACATAGCCCTGAATTTTCCAATGCGCAGCTCTTTGCAAAAGAGAGATATTGGCAAGGAAAAGCTGTCTTGTACCTTTACATTTTTCTCCCAAACGAAGGTCACTAGAAAGAACATTTTAAAGCCTCCTGTTAGGCCATCATCTACACGACATAGCCCTGAATTTTCCAATGCGTAGCTCTTTGCAAAAGAGAGATATTGGCAAGGAAAAGCTGTCTTGTACCTTTGCATTTTTCTCCCAAACGAAGGACACTAGAAAGAAAATTTTAAAGCCTCCTGTTAGGCCATCATCTACACGACATAGCCCTGAATTTTCCAATGCGCAGCTCTTTGCAAAAGAGAGATATTGGCAAGGAAAAGCTGTCTTGTACCATTGCATTTTTCTCCCAAACGAAGGTCACTAGAAAGAAAATTTTAAAGCCTCCAGTTAGGCCATCATCTACACGACATAGCCCTGAATTTTCCAATGCGTAGCTCTTTGCAAAAGAGAGATATTGGCAAGGAAAAGCTGTCTTGTACCTTTGCATTTTTCTCCCAAACGAAGGACACTAGAAAGAAAATTTTAAAGCCTCCTGTTAGGCCATCATCTACACGACATAGCCCTGAATTTTCCAATGCGCAGCTCTTTGCAAAAGAGAGATATTGGCAAAGAAAAGCTGTCTTGTACCTTTGCATTTTTCTCCCAAACGAAGGTCACTAGAAAGAAAATTTTAAAGCCTCCTGTTAGGCCATCATCTACACGACATAGCCCTGAATTTTCCAATGCGTAGCTCTTTGCAAAAGAGAGATATTGGCAAGGAAAAGCTGTCTTGTACCTTTGCATTTTTCTCCCAAACGAAGGACACTAGAAAGAAAATTTTAAAGCCTCCTGTTAGGCCATCATCTATACGACATAGCCCTGAATTTTCCAATGCGTAGCTCTTTGCAAAAGAGAGATATTGGCAAGGAAAAGCTGTCTTGTACCTTTGCATTTTTCTCCCAAACGAAGGACACTAGAAAGAAAATTTTAAAGCCTCCTTTTAGGCCATCATCTACACGACATAGCCCTGAATTTTCCAATGCGCAGCTCTTTGCAAAAGAGAGATATTGGCAAGGAAAAGCTGTCTTGTACCATTGCATTTTTCTCCCAAACGAAGGGCACTAGAAAGAAAATTTTAAAGCCTCCTGTTAGGCCATCATCTACACGACATAGCCCTGAATTTTCCAATGCGCAGCTCTTTGCAAAAGAGAGATATTGGCAAGGAAAAGCTGTCTTGTACCTTTGCATTTTTCTCCCAAACGAAGGTCACTAGAAAGAAAATTTTAAAGCCTCCTGTTAGGCCATCATCTACACGACATAGCCCTGAATTTTCCAATGCGCATCTCTTTGCAAAAGAGAGATATTGGCAAGGAAAAGCTGTCTTGTACCTTTGCATTTTTCTCCCAAACGAAGGTCACTAGAAAGAAAATTTTAAAGCCTCCTGTTAGGCCATCATCTACACGACATAGCCCTGAATTTTCCAATGCGTAGCTCTTTGCAAAAGAGAGATATTGGCAAGGAAAAGCTGTCTTGTACCTTTGCATTTTTCTCCCAAACGAAGGACACTAGAAAGAAAATTTTAAAGCCTCCTTTTAGGCCATCATCTACACGACATAGCCCTGAATTTTCCAATGCGCAGCTCTTTGCAAAAGAGAGATATTGGCAAGGAAAAGCTGTCTTGTACCATTGCATTTTTCTCCCAAACGAAGGGCACTAGAAAGAAAATTTTAAAGCCTCCTGTTAGGCCATCATCTACACGACATAGCCCTGAATTTTCCAATGCGCAGCTCTTTGCAAAAGAGAGATATTGGCAAGGAAAAGCTGTCTTGTACCTTTGCATTTTTCTCCCAAACGAAGGTCACTAGAAAGAAAATTTTAAAGCCTCCTGTTAGGCCATCATCTACACGACATAGCCCTGAATTTTCCAATGCGCATCTCTTTGCAAAAGAGAGATATTGGCAAGGAAAAGCTGTCTTGTACCTTTGCATTTTTCTCCCAAACGAAGGTCACTAGAAAGAAAATTTTAAAGACTCCTGTTAGGCCATCATCTACACGACATAGCCCTGAATTTTCCAATGCGCAGCTCTTTGCAAAAGAGAGATATTGGCAAGGAAAAGCTGTCTTGTACCTTTACATTTTTCTCCCAAACGAAGGTCACTAGAAAGAAAATTTTAAAGCCTCCTGTTAGGCCATCATCTACACGACATAGCCCTGAATTTTCCAATGCGTTGCTCTTTGCAAAAGAGAGATATTGGCAAGGAAAAGCTGTCTTGTACCTTTGCATTTTTCTCCCAAACGAAGGACACTAGAAAGAACATTTTAAAGCCTCCTGTTAGGCCATCATCTACACGACATAGCCCTGAATTTTCCAATGCGCAGCTCTTTGCAAAAGAGAGATATTGGCAAGAAAAGCTGTCTTGTACCATTGCATTTTTCTCCCAAACGAAGGACACTAGAAAGAACATTTTAAAGCCTCCTGTTAGGCCATCATCTACACGACATAGCCCTGAATTTTCCAATGCGCAGCTCTTTGCAAAAGAGAGATATTGGCAAGGAAAAGCTGTCTTGTACCTTTGCATTTTTCTCCCAAACGAAGGTCACTAGAAAGAAAATTTTAAAGCCTCCTGTTAGGCCATCATCTACACGACATAGCCCTGAATTTTCCAATGCGCAGCTCTTTGCAAAAGAGAGATATTGGCAAGGAAAAGCTGTCTTGTACCATTGCATTTTTCTCCCAAACGAAGGACACTAGAAAGAACATTTTAAAGCCTCCTGTTAGGCCATCATCTACACGACATAGCCCTGAATTTTACAATGCGCAGCTCTTTGCAAAAGAGAGATATTGGCAAGGAAAAGCTGTCTTGTACCTTTGCATTTTTCTCCCAAACGAAGGTCACTAGAAAGAAAATTTTAAAGCCTCCTGTTAGGCCATCATCTACACGACATAGCCCTGAATTTTCCAATGCGTAGCTCTTTGCAAAAGAGAGATATTGGCAAGGAAAAGCTGTCTTGTACCTTTGCATTTTTCTCCCAAACGAAGGACACTAGAAAGAAAATTTTAAAGCCTCCTGTTAGGCCATCATCTACACGACATAGCCCTGAATTTTCCAATGCGCAGCTCTTTGCAAAAGAGAGATATTGGCAAGGAAAAGCTGTCTTGTACCATTGCATTTTTTTCTCCCAAACGAAGGTCACTAGAAAGAAAATTTTAAAGCCTCCTGTTAGGCCATCATCTACACGACATAGCCCTGAATTTTCCAATGCGCAGCTCTTTGCAAAAGAGATATTGGCAAGGAAAAGCTGTCTTGTACCTTTGCATTTTTCTCCCAAACGAAGGTCACTAGAAAGAAAATTTTAAAGCCTCCTGTTAGGCCATCATCTACACGACATAGCCCTGAATTTTCCAATGCGCAGCTCTTTGCAAAAGAGAGATATTGGCAAGGAAAAGCTGTCTTGTACCATTGCATTTTTCTCCCAAACGAAGGACACTAGAAAGAACATTTTAAAGCCTCCTGTTAGGCCATCATCTACACGACATAGCCCTGAATTTTACAATGCGCAGCTCTTTGCAAAAGAGAGATATTGTCAAGGAAAAGCTGTCTTGTACCTTTGCATTTTTCTCCCAAACGAAGGTCACTAGAAAGAAAATTTTAAAGCCTCCTGTTAGGCCATCATCTACACGACATAGCCCTGAATTTTCCAATGCGTAGCTCTTTGCAAAAGAGAGATATTGGCAAGGAAAAGCTGTCTTGTACCTTTGCATTTTTCTCCCAAACGAAGGACACTAGAAAGAAAATTTTAAAGCCTCCTGTTAGGCCATCATCTACACGACATAGCCCTGAATTTTCCAATGCGCAGCTCTTTGCAAAAGAGAGATATTGGCAAGGAAAAGCTGTCTTGTACCATTGCATTTTTCTCCCAAACGAAGGTCACTAGAAAGAAAATTTTAAAGCCTCCTGTTAGGCCATCATCTACACGACATAGCCCTGAATTTTCCAATGCGTAGCTCTTTGCAAAAGAGAGATATTGGCAAGGAAAAGCTGTCTTGTACCTTTGCATTTTTCTCCCAAACGAAGGACACTAGAAATAAAATTTTAAAGCCTCCTGTTAGGCCATCATCTACACGACATAGCCCTGAATTTTCCAATACGCAGCTCTTTGCAAAAGAGAGATATTCGCAAGGAAAAGCTGTCTTGTACCATTGCATTTTTCTCCCAAACGAAGGACACTAGAAAGAAAATTTTAAAGCCTCCTGTTAGGCCATCATCTACACGACATTGCCCTGAATTTTCCAATGCGCAGCTCTTTGCAAAAGAGAGATATTGGCAAGGAAAAGCTGTCTTGTACCTTTGCATTTTTCTCCCAAACGAAGGGCACTAGAAAGAAAATTTTAAAGCCTCCTGTTAGGCCATCATCTACACGACATAGCCCTGAATTTTCCAATGAGTAGCTCTTTGCAAAAGAGAGATATTGGCAAGGAAAAGCTGTCTTGTACCTTTGCATTTTTCTCCCAAACGAAGGACACTAGAAAGAAAATTTTAAAGCCTCCTGTTAGGCCATCATCTGCACGACATAGCCCTGAATTTTCCAATGCGCAGCTCTTTGCAAAAGAGAGATATTGGCAAGGAAAAGCTGTCTTGTACCATTGCATTTTTCTCCCAAACGAAGGACACTAGAAAGAACATTTTAAAGCCTCCTGTTAGGCCATCATCTACACGACATAGCCCTGAATTTTCCAATGCGCAGCTCTTTGCAAAAGAGAGATATTGGCAAGGAAAAGCTGTCTTGTACCTTTGCATTTTTCTCCCAAACGAAGGTCACTAGAAAGAAAATTTTAAAGCCTCCTGTTAGGCCATCATCTACACGACATAGCCCTGAATTTTCCAATGCGTAGCTCTTTGCAAAAGAGAGATATTGGCAAGGAAAAGCTGTCTTGTACCTTTGCATTTTTCTCCCAAACGAAGGACACTAGAAAGAAAATTTTAAAGCCTCCTGTTAGGCCATCATCTATACGACATAGCCCTGAATTTTCCAATGCGTAGCTCTTTGCAAAAGAGAGATATTGGCAAGGAAAAGCTGTCTTGTACCTTTGCATTTTTCTCCCAAACGAAGGACACTAGAAAGAAAATTTTAAAGCCTCCTTTTAGGCCATCATCTACACGACATAGCCCTGAATTTTCCAATGCGCAGCTCTTTGCAAAAGAGAGATATTGGCAAGGAAAAGCTGTCTTGTACCATTGCATTTTTCTCCCAAACGAAGGGCACTAGAAAGAAAATTTTAAAGCCTCCTGTTAGGCCATCATCTACACGACATAGCCCTGAATTTTCCAATGCGCAGCTCTTTGCAAAAGAGAGATATTGGCAAGGAAAAGCTGTCTTGTACCTTTGCATTTTTCTCCCAAACGAAGGTCACTAGAAAGAAAATTTTAAAGCCTCCTGTTAGGCCATCATCTACACGACATAGCCCTGAATTTTCCAATGCGCATCTCTTTGCAAAAGAGAGATATTGGCAAGGAAAAGCTGTCTTGTACCTTTGCATTTTTCTCCCAAACGAAGGTCACTAGAAAGAAAATTTTAAAGCCTCCTGTTAGGCCATCATCTACACGACATAGCCCTGAATTTTCCAATGCGCAGCTCTTTGCAAAAGAGAGATATTGGCAAGGAAAAGCTGTCTTGTACCTTTACATTTTTCTCCCAAACGAAGGTCACTAGAAAGAAAATTTTAAAGCCTCCTGTTAGGCCATCATCTACACGACATAGCCCTGAATTTTCCAATGCGTAGCTCTTTGCAAAAGAGAGATATTGGCAAGGAAAAGCTGTCTTGTACCTTTGCATTTTTCTCCCAAACGAAGGACACTAGAAAGAAAATTTTAAAGCCTCCTGTTAGGCCATCATCTACACGACATAGCCCTGAATTTTCCAATGCGCAGCTCTTTGCAAAAGAGAGATATTGGCAAGGAAAAGCTGTCTTGTACCATTGCATTTTTCTCCCAAACGAAGGTCACTAGAAAGAAAATTTTAAAGCCTCCAGTTAGGCCATCATCTACACGACATAGCCCTGAATTTTCCAATGCGTAGCTCTTTGCAAAAGAGAGATATTGGCAAGGAAAAGCTGTCTTGTACCTTTGCATTTTTCTCCCAAACGAAGGACACTAGAAAGAAAATTTTAAAGCCTCCTGTTAGGCCATCATCTACACGACATAGCCCTGAATTTTCCAATGCGCAGCTCTTTGCAAAAGAGAGATATTGGCAAGGAAAAGCTGTCTTGTACCTTTGCATTTTTCTCCCAAACGAAGGTCACTAGAAAGAAAATTTTAAAGCCTCCTGTTAGGCCATCATCTACACGACATAGCCCTGAATTTTCCAATGCGTAGCTCTTTGCAAAAGAGAGATATTGGCAAGGAAAAGCTGTCTTGTACCTTTGCATTTTTCTCCCAAACGAAGGACACTAGAAAGAAAATTTTAAAGCCTCCTGTTAGGCCATCATCTATACGACATAGCCCTGAATTTTCCAATGCGTAGCTCTTTGCAAAAGAGAGATATTGGCAAGGAAAAGCTGTCTTGTACCTTTGCATTTTTCTCCCAAACGAAGGACACTAGAAAGAAAATTTTAAAGCCTCCTTTTAGGCCATCATCTACACGACATAGCCCTGAATTTTCCAATGCGCAGCTCTTTGCAAAAGAGAGATATTGGCAAGGAAAAGCTGTCTTGTACCATTGCATTTTTCTCCCAAACGAAGGGCACTAGAAAGAAAATTTTAAAGCCTCCTGTTAGGCCATCATCTACACGACATAGCCCTGAATTTTCCAATGCGCAGCTCTTTGCAAAAGAGAGATATTGGCAAGGAAAAGCTGTCTTGTACCTTTGCATTTTTCTCCCAAACGAAGGTCACTAGAAAGAAAATTTTAAAGCCTCCTGTTAGGCCATCATCTACACGACATAGCCCTGAATTTTCCAATGCGCATCTCTTTGCAAAAGAGAGATATTGGCAAGGAAAAGCTGTCTTGTACCTTTGCATTTTTCTCCCAAACGAAGGTCACTAGAAAGAAAATTTTAAAGCCTCCTGTTAGGCCATCATCTACACGACATAGCCCTGAATTTTCCAATGCGCAGCTCTTTGCAAAAGAGAGATATTGGCAAGGAAAAGCTGTCTTGTACCTTTACATTTTTCTCCCAAACGAAGGTCACTAGAAAGAAAATTTTAAAGCCTCCTGTTAGGCCATCATCTACACGACATAGCCCTGAATTTTCCAATGCGTAGCTCTTTGCAAAAGAGAGATATTGGCAAGGAAAAGCTGTCTTGTACCTTTGCATTTTTCTCCCAAACGAAGGACACTAGAAAGAAAATTTTAAAGCCTCCTGTTAGGCCATCATCTACACGACATAGCCCTGAATTTTCCAATGCGTAGCTCTTTGCAAAAGAGAGATATTGGCAAGGAAAAGCTGTCTTGTACCTTTGCATTTTTCTCCCAAACGAAGGACACTAGAAAGAAAATTTTAAAGCCTCCTTTTAGGCCATCATCTACACGACATAGCCCTGAATTTTCCAATGCGCAGCTCTTTGCAAAAGAGAGATATTGGCAAGGAAAAGCTGTCTTGTACCATTGCATTTTTCTCCCAAACGAAGGGCACTAGAAAGAAAATTTTAAAGCCTCCTGTTAGGCCATCATCTACACGACATAGCCCTGAATTTTCCAATGCGCAGCTCTTTGCAAAAGAGAGATATTGGCAAGGAAAAGCTGTCTTGTACCTTTGCATTTTTCTCCCAAACGAAGGTCACTAGAAAGAAAATTTTAAAGCCTCCTGTTAGGCCATCATCTACACGACATAGCCCTGAATTTTCCAATGCGCATCTCTTTGCAAAAGAGAGATATTGGCAAGGAAAAGCTGTCTTGTACCTTTGCATTTTTCTCCCAAACGAAGGTCACTAGAAAGAAAATTTTAAAGCCTCCTGTTAGGCCATCATCTACACGACATAGCCCTGAATTTTCCAATGCGCAGCTCTTTGCAAAAGAGAGATATTGGCAAGGAAAAGCTGTCTTGTACCTTTACATTTTTCTCCCAAACGAAGGTCACTAGAAAGAAAATTTTAAAGCCTCCTGTTAGGCCATCATCTACACGACATAGCCCTGAATTTTCCAATGCGTAGCTCTTTGCAAAAGAGAGATATTGGCAAGGAAAAGCTGTCTTGTACCTTTGCATTTTTCTCCCAAACGAAGGACACTAGAAAGAAAATTTTAAAGCCTCCTGTTAGGCCATCATCTACACGACATAGCCCTGAATTTTCCAATGCGCAGCTCTTTGCAAAAGAGAGATATTGGCAAGGAAAAGCTGTCTTGTACCATTGCATTTTTCTCCCAAACGAAGGTCACTAGAAAGAAAATTTTAAAGCCTCCAGTTAGGCCATCATCTACACGACAGAGCCCTGAATTTTCCAATGCGTAGCTCTTTGCAAAAGAGAGATATTGGCAAGGAAAAGCTGTCTTGTACCTTTGCATTTTTCTCCCAAACGAAGGACACTAGAAAGAAAATTTTAAAGCCTCCTGTTAGGCCATCATCTACACGACATAGCCCTGAATTTTCCAATGCGCAGCTCTTTGCAAAAGAGAGATATTGGCAAGGAAAAGCTGTCTTGTACCATTGCATTTTTCTCCCAAACGAAGGACACTAGAAAGAAAATTTTAAAGCCTCCTGTTAGGCCATCATCTACACGACATAGCCCTGAATTTTCCAATGCGCAGCTCTTTGCAAAAGAGAGATATTGTCAAGGAAAAGCTGTCTTGTACCATTGCATTTTTCTCCCAAACGAAGGACACTAGAAAGAACATTTTAAAGCCTCCTGTTAGGCCATCATCTACACGACATAGCCCTGAATTTTCCAATGCGCAGCTCTTTGCAAAAGAGAGATATTGGCAAGGAAAAGCTGTCTTGTACCATTGCATTTTTCTCCCAAACGAAGGTCACTAGAAAGAAAATTTTAAAGCCTCCTGTTAGGCCATCATCTACACGACATAGCCCTGAATTTTCCAATGCGTAGCTCTTTGCAAAAGAGAGATATTGGCAAGGAAAAGCTGTCTTGTACCTTTGCATTTTTCTCCCAAACGAAGGACACTAGAAAGAAAATTTTAAAGCCTCCTGTTAGGCCATCATCTACACGACATAGCCCTGAATTTTCCAATGCGCAGCTCTTTGCAAAAGAGAGATATTGGCAAGGAAAAGCTGTCTTGTACCATTGCATTTTTCTCCCAAACGAAGGTCACTAGAAAGAAAATTTTAAAGCCTCCAGTTAGGCCATCATCTACACGACATAGCCCTGAATTTTCCAATGCGTAGCTCTTTGCAAAAGAGAGATATTGGCAAGGAAAAGCTGTCTTGTACCTTTGCATTTTTCTCCCAAACGAAGGACACTAGAAAGAAAATTTTAAAGCCTCCTGTTAGGCCATCATCTACACGACATAGCCCTGAATTTTCCAATGCGCAGCTCTTTGCAAAAGAGAGATATTGGCAAGGAAAAGCTGTCTTGTACCTTTGCATTTTTCTCCCAAACGAAGGTCACTAGAAAGAAAATTTTAAAGCCTCCTGTTAGGCCATCATCTACACGACATAGCCCTGAATTTTCCAATGCGTAGCTCTTTGCAAAAGAGAGATATTGGCAAGGAAAAGCTGTCTTGTACCTTTGCATTTTTCTCCCAAACGAAGGACACTAGAAAGAAAATTTTAAAGCCTCCTGTTAGGCCATCATCTATACGACATAGCCCTGAATTTTCCAATGCGTAGCTCTTTGCAAAAGAGAGATATTGGCAAGGAAAAGCTGTCTTGTACCTTTGCATTTTTCTCCCAAACGAAGGACACTAGAAAGAAAATTTTAAAGCCTCCTTTTAGGCCATCATCTACACGACATAGCCCTGAATTTTCCAATGCGCAGCTCTTTGCAAAAGAGAGATATTGGCAAGGAAAAGCTGTCTTGTACCATTGCATTTTTCTCCCAAACGAAGGGCACTAGAAAGAAAATTTTAAAGCCTCCTGTTAGGCCATCATCTACACGACATAGCCCTGAATTTTCCAATGCGCAGCTCTTTGCAAAAGAGAGATATTGGCAAGGAAAAGCTGTCTTGTACCTTTGCATTTTTCTCCCAAACGAAGGTCACTAGAAAGAAAATTTTAAAGCCTCCTGTTAGGCCATCATCTACACGACATAGCCCTGAATTTTCCAATGCGCATCTCTTTGCAAAAGAGAGATATTGGCAAGGAAAAGCTGTCTTGTACCTTTGCATTTTTCTCCCAAACGAAGGTCACTAGAAAGAAAATTTTAAAGCCTCCTGTTAGGCCATCATCTACACGACATAGCCCTGAATTTTCCAATGCGCAGCTCTTTGCAAAAGAGAGATATTGGCAAGGAAAAGCTGTCTTGTACCTTTACATTTTTCTCCCAAACGAAGGTCACTAGAAAGAAAATTTTAAAGCCTCCTGTTAGGCCATCATCTACACGACATAGCCCTGAATTTTCCAATGCGTAGCTCTTTGCAAAAGAGAGATATTGGCAAGGAAAAGCTGTCTTGTACCTTTGCATTTTTCTCCCAAACGAAGGACACTAGAAAGAAAATTTTAAAGCCTCCTGTTAGGCCATCATCTACACGACATAGCCCTGAATTTTCCAATGCGTAGCTCTTTGCAAAAGAGAGATATTGGCAAGGAAAAGCTGTCTTGTACCTTTGCATTTTTCTCCCAAACGAAGGACACTAGAAAGAAAATTTTAAAGCCTCCTTTTAGGCCATCATCTACACGACATAGCCCTGAATTTTCCAATGCGCAGCTCTTTGCAAAAGAGAGATATTGGCAAGGAAAAGCTGTCTTGTACCATTGCATTTTTCTCCCAAACGAAGGGCACTAGAAAGAAAATTTTAAAGCCTCCTGTTAGGCCATCATCTACACGACATAGCCCTGAATTTTCCAATGCGCAGCTCTTTGCAAAAGAGAGATATTGGCAAGGAAAAGCTGTCTTGTACCTTTGCATTTTTCTCCCAAACGAAGGTCACTAGAAAGAAAATTTTAAAGCCTCCTGTTAGGCCATCATCTACACGACATAGCCCTGAATTTTCCAATGCGCATCTCTTTGCAAAAGAGAGATATTGGCAAGGAAAAGCTGTCTTGTACCTTTGCATTTTTCTCCCAAACGAAGGTCACTAGAAAGAAAATTTTAAAGCCTCCTGTTAGGCCATCATCTACACGACATAGCCCTGAATTTTCCAATGCGCAGCTCTTTGCAAAAGAGAGATATTGGCAAGGAAAAGCTGTCTTGTACCTTTACATTTTTCTCCCAAACGAAGGTCACTAGAAAGAAAATTTTAAAGCCTCCTGTTAGGCCATCATCTACACGACATAGCCCTGAATTTTCCAATGCGTAGCTCTTTGCAAAAGAGAGATATTGGCAAGGAAAAGCTGTCTTGTACCTTTGCATTTTTCTCCCAAACGAAGGACACTAGAAAGAAAATTTTAAAGCCTCCTGTTAGGCCATCATCTACACGACATAGCCCTGAATTTTCCAATGCGCAGCTCTTTGCAAAAGAGAGATATTGCAAGGAAAAGCTGTCTTGTACCATTGCATTTTTCTCCCAAACGAAGGTCACTAGAAAGAAAATTTTAAAGCCTCCAGTTAGGCCATCATCTACACGACAGAGCCCTGAATTTTCCAATGCGTAGCTCTTTGCAAAAGAGAGATATTGGCAAGGAAAAGCTGTCTTGTACCTTTGCATTTTTCTCCCAAACGAAGGACACTAGAAAGAAAATTTTAAAGCCTCCTGTTAGGCCATCATCTACACGACATAGCCCTGAATTTTCCAATGCGCAGCTCTTTGCAAAAGAGAGATATTGGCAAGGAAAAGCTGTCTTGTACCATTGCATTTTTCTCCCAAACGAAGGACACTAGAAAGAAAATTTTAAAGCCTCCTGTTAGGCCATCATCTACACGACATAGCCCTGAATTTTCCAATGCGCAGCTCTTTGCAAAAGAGAGATATTGTCAAGGAAAAGCTGTCTTGTACCATTGCATTTTTCTCCCAAACGAAGGACACTAGAAAGAACATTTAAAGCCTCCTGTTAGGCCATCATCTACACGACATAGCCCTGAATTTTCCAATGCGCAGCTCTTTGCAAAAGAGAGATATTGGCAAGGAAAAGCTGTCTTGTACCATTGCATTTTTCTCCCAAACGAAGGTCACTAGAAAGAAAATTTTAAAGCCTCCTGTTAGGCCATCATCTACACGACATAGCCCTGAATTTTCCAATGCGCATCTCTTTGCAAAAGAGAGATATTGGCAAGGAAAAGCTGTCTTGTACCTTTGCATTTTTCTCCCAAACGAAGGTCACTAGAAAGAAAATTTTAAAGCCTCCTGTTAGGCCATCATCTACACGACATAGCCCTGAATTTTCCAATGCGCAGCTCTTTGCAAAAGAGAGATATTGGCAAGGAAAAGCTGTCTTGTACCTTTACATTTTTCTCCCAAACGAAGGTCACTAGAAAGAAAATTTTAAAGCCTCCTGTTAGGCCATCATCTACACGACATAGCCCTGAATTTTCCAATGCGTAGCTCTTTGCAAAAGAGAGATATTGGCAAGGAAAAGCTGTCTTGTACCTTTGCATTTTTCTCCCAAACGAAGGACACTAGAAAGAAAATTTTAAAGCCTCCTGTTAGGCCATCATCTACACGACATAGCCCTGAATTTTCCAATGCGTAGCTCTTTGCAAAAGAGAGATATTGGCAAGGAAAAGCTGTCTTGTACCTTTGCATTTTTCTCCCAAACGAAGGACACTAGAAAGAAAATTTTAAAGCCTCCTTTTAGGCCATCATCTACACGACATAGCCCTGAATTTTCCAATGCGCAGCTCTTTGCAAAAGAGAGATATTGGCAAGGAAAAGCTGTCTTGTACCATTGCATTTTTCTCCCAAACGAAGGGCACTAGAAAGAAAATTTTAAAGCCTCCTGTTAGGCCATCATCTACACGACATAGCCCTGAATTTTCCAATGCGCAGCTCTTTGCAAAAGAGAGATATTGGCAAGGAAAAGCTGTCTTGTACCTTTGCATTTTTCTCCCAAACGAAGGTCACTAGAAAGAAAATTTTAAAGCCTCCTGTTAGGCCATCATCTACACGACATAGCCCTGAATTTTCCAATGCGCATCTCTTTGCAAAAGAGAGATATTGGCAAGGAAAAGCTGTCTTGTACCTTTGCATTTTTCTCCCAAACGAAGGTCACTAGAAAGAAAATTTTAAAGCCTCCTGTTAGGCCATCATCTACACGACATAGCCCTGAATTTTCCAATGCGCAGCTCTTTGCAAAAGAGAGATATTGGCAAGGAAAAGCTGTCTTGTACCTTTACATTTTTCTCCCAAACGAAGGTCACTAGAAAGAAAATTTTAAAGCCTCCTGTTAGGCCATCATCTACACGACATAGCCCTGAATTTTCCAATGCGTAGCTCTTTGCAAAAGAGAGATATTGGCAAGGAAAAGCTGTCTTGTACCTTTGCATTTTTCTCCCAAACGAAGGACACTAGAAAGAAAATTTTAAAGCCTCCTGTTAGGCCATCATCTACACGACATAGCCCTGAATTTTCCAATGCGCAGCTCTTTGCAAAAGAGAGATATTGGCAAGGAAAAGCTGTCTTGTACCATTGCATTTTTCTCCCAAACGAAGGTCACTAGAAAGAAAATTTTAAAGCCTCCAGTTAGGCCATCATCTACACGACAGAGCCCTGAATTTTCCAATGCGTAGCTCTTTGCAAAAGAGAGATATTGGCAAGGAAAAGCTGTCTTGTACCTTTGCATTTTTCTCCCAAACGAAGGACACTAGAAAGAAAATTTTAAAGCCTCCTGTTAGGCCATCATCTACACGACATAGCCCTGAATTTTCCAATGCGCAGCTCTTTGCAAAAGAGAGATATTGGCAAGGAAAAGCTGTCTTGTACCATTGCATTTTTCTCCCAAACGAAGGACACTAGAAAGAAAATTTTAAAGCCTCCTGTTAGGCCATCATCTACACGACATAGCCCTGAATTTTCCAATGCGCAGCTCTTTGCAAAAGAGAGATATTGTCAAGGAAAAGCTGTCTTGTACCATTGCATTTTTCTCCCAAACGAAGGACACTAGAAAGAACATTTTAAAGCCTCCTGTTAGGCCATCATCTACACGACATAGCCCTGAATTTTCCAATGCGCAGCTCTTTGCAAAAGAGAGATATTGGCAAGGAAAAGCTGTCTTGTACCATTGCATTTTTCTCCCAAACGAAGGTCACTAGAAAGAAAATTTTAAAGCCTCCTGTTAGGCCATCATCTACACGACATAGCCCTGAATTTTCCAATGCGCATCTCTTTGCAAAAGAGAGATATTGGCAAGGAAAAGCTGTCTTGTACCTTTGCATTTTTCTCCCAAACGAAGGTCACTAGAAAGAAAATTTTAAAGCCTCCTGTTAGGCCATCATCTACACGACATAGCCCTGAATTTTCCAATGCGCAGCTCTTTGCAAAAGAGAGATATTGGCAAGGAAAAGCTGTCTTGTACCTTTACATTTTTCTCCCAAACGAAGGTCACTAGAAAGAAAATTTTAAAGCCTCCTGTTAGGCCATCATCTACACGACATAGCCCTGAATTTTCCAATGCGTAGCTCTTTGCAAAAGAGAGATATTGGCAAGGAAAAGCTGTCTTGTACCTTTGCATTTTTCTCCCAAACGAAGGACACTAGAAAGAAAATTTTAAAGCCTCCTGTTAGGCCATCATCTACACGACATAGCCCTGAATTTTCCAATGCGTAGCTCTTTGCAAAAGAGAGATATTGGCAAGGAAAAGCTGTCTTGTACCTTTGCATTTTTCTCCCAAACGAAGGACACTAGAAAGAAAATTTTAAAGCCTCCTTTTAGGCCATCATCTACACGACATAGCCCTGAATTTTCCAATGCGCAGCTCTTTGCAAAAGAGAGATATTGGCAAGGAAAAGCTGTCTTGTACCATTGCATTTTTCTCCCAAACGAAGGGCACTAGAAAGAAAATTTTAAAGCCTCCTGTTAGGCCATCATCTACACGACATAGCCCTGAATTTTCCAATGCGCAGCTCTTTGCAAAAGAGAGATATTGGCAAGGAAAAGCTGTCTTGTACCTTTGCATTTTTCTCCCAAACGAAGGTCACTAGAAAGAAAATTTTAAAGCCTCCTGTTAGGCCATCATCTACACGACATAGCCCTGAATTTTCCAATGCGCATCTCTTTGCAAAAGAGAGATATTGGCAAGGAAAAGCTGTCTTGTACCTTTGCATTTTTCTCCCAAACGAAGGTCACTAGAAAGAAAATTTTAAAGCCTCCTGTTAGGCCATCATCTACACGACATAGCCCTGAATTTTCCAATGCGCAGCTCTTTGCAAAAGAGAGATATTGGCAAGGAAAAGCTGTCTTGTACCTTTACATTTTTCTCCCAAACGAAGGTCACTAGAAAGAAAATTTTAAAGCCTCCTGTTAGGCCATCATCTACACGACATAGCCCTGAATTTTCCAATGCGTAGCTCTTTGCAAAAGAGAGATATTGGCAAGGAAAAGCTGTCTTGTACCTTTGCATTTTTCTCCCAAACGAAGGACACTAGAAAGAAAATTTTAAAGCCTCCTGTTAGGCCATCATCTACACGACATAGCCCTGAATTTTCCAATGCGCAGCTCTTTGCAAAAGAGAGATATTGGCAAGGAAAAGCTGTCTTGTACCATTGCATTTTTCTCCCAAACGAAGGTCACTAGAAAGAAAATTTTAAAGCCTCCAGTTAGGCCATCATCTACACGACAGAGCCCTGAATTTTCCAATGCGTAGCTCTTTGCAAAAGAGAGATATTGGCAAGGAAAAGCTGTCTTGTACCTTTGCATTTTTCTCCCAAACGAAGGACACTAGAAAGAAAATTTTAAAGCCTTCTGTTAGGCCATCATCTACACGACATAGCCCTGAATTTTCCAATGCGCAGCTCTTTGCAAAAGAGAGATATTGGCAAGGAAAAGCTGTCTTGTACCATTGCATTTTTCTTCCAAACGAAGGACACTAGAAAGAACATTTTAAAGCCTCCTGTTAGGCCATCATCTACACGACATAACCCTGAATTTTCCAATGCGCAGCTCTTTGCAAAAGAGAGATATTGGCAAGGAAAAGCTGTCTTGTACCTTTGCATTTTTCTCCCAAACGAAGGTTACTAGAAAGAAAATTTTAAAGCCTCCTGTTAGGCCATCATCTACACGACATAGCCCTGAATTTTCCAATACGCAGCTCTTTGCAAAAGAGAGATATTCGCAAGGAAAAGCTGTCTTGTACCATTGCATTTTTCTCCCAAACGAAGGACACTAGAAAGAAAATTTTAAAGCCTCCTGTTAGGCCATCATCTACACGACATAGCCCTGAATTTTCCAATGCGCAGCTCTTTGCAAAAGAGAGATATTGGCAAGGAAAAGCTGTCTTGTACCTTTGCATTTTTCTCCCAAACGAAGGACACTAGAAAGAAAATTTTAAAGCCTCCTGTTAGGCCATCATCTACACGACATAGCCCTGAATTTTCCAATACGCAGCTCTTTGCAAAAGAGAGATATTCGCAAGGAAAAGCTGTCTTGTACCATTGCATTTTTCTCCCAAACGAAGAACACTAGAAAGAAAATTTTAAAGCCTCCTGTTAGGCCATCATCTACACGACATAGCCCTGAATTTTCCAATGCGCAGCTCTTTGCAAAAGAGAGATATTGGCAAGGAAAAGCTGTCTTGTACCATTGCATTTTTCTCCCAAACGAAGGGCACTAGAAAGAAAATTTTAAAGCCTCCTGTTAGGCCATCATCTACACGACATAGCCCTGAATTTTTTAATGCGCAGCTCTTTGCAAAAGAGAGATATTGGCAAGGAAAAGCTGTCTTGTACCTTTGCATTTTTCTCCCAAACGAAGGGCACTAGAAAGAAAATTTTAAAGCCTCCTGTTAGGCCATCATCTACACGACATAGCCCTGAATTTTCCAATGAGTAGCTCTTTGCAAAAGAGAGATATTGGCAAGGAAAAGCTGTCTTGTACCTTTGCATTTTTCTCCCAAACGAAGGACACTAGAAAGAAAATTTTAAAGCCTCCTGTTAGGCCATCATCTGCACGACATAGCCCTGAATTTTCCAATGCGCAGCTCTTTGCAAAAGAGAGATATTGGCAAGGAAAAGCTGTCTTGTACCATTGCATTTTTCTCCCAAACGAAGGACACTAGAAAGAACATTTTAAAGCCTCCTGTTAGGCCATCATCTACACGACATAGCCCTGAATTTTCCAATGCGCAGCTCTTTGCAAAAGAGAGATATTGGCAAGGAAAAGCTGTCTTGTACCTTTGCATTTTTCTCCCAAACGAAGGTCACTAGAAAGAAAATTTTAAAGCCTCCTGTTAGGCCATCATCTACACGACATAGCCCTGAATTTTCCAATGCGTAGCTCTTTGCAAAAGAGAGATATTGGCAAGGAAAAGCTGTCTTGTACCTTTGCATTTTTCTCCCAAACGAAGGACACTAGAAAGAAAATTTTAAAGCCTCCTGTTAGGCCATCATCTATACGACATAGCCCTGAATTTTCCAATGCGTAGCTCTTTGCAAAAGAGAGATATTGGCAAGGAAAAGCTGTCTTGTACCTTTGCATTTTTCTCCCAAACGAAGGACACTAGAAAGAAAATTTTAAAGCCTCCTTTTAGGCCATCATCTACACGACATAGCCCTGAATTTTCCAATGCGCAGCTCTTTGCAAAAGAGAGATATTGGCAAGGAAAAGCTGTCTTGTACCATTGCATTTTTCTCCCAAACGAAGGGCACTAGAAAGAAAATTTTAAAGCCTCCTGTTAGGCCATCATCTACACGACATAGCCCTGAATTTTCCAATGCGCAGCTCTTTGCAAAAGAGAGATATTGGCAAGGAAAAGCTGTCTTGTACCTTTGCATTTTTCTCCCAAACGAAGGTCACTAGAAAGAAAATTTTAAAGCCTCCTGTTAGGCCATCATCTACACGACATAGCCCTGAATTTTCCAATGCGCATCTCTTTGCAAAAGAGAGATATTGGCAAGGAAAAGCTGTCTTGTACCTTTGCATTTTTCTCCCAAACGAAGGTCACTAGAAAGAAAATTTTAAAGCCTCCTGTTAGGCCATCATCTACACGACATAGCCCTGAATTTTCCAATGCGCAGCTCTTTGCAAAAGAGAGATATTGGCAAGGAAAAGCTGTCTTGTACCTTTACATTTTTCTCCCAAACGAAGGTCACTAGAAAGAAAATTTTAAAGCCTCCTGTTAGGCCATCATCTACACGACATAGCCCTGAATTTTCCAATGCGTAGCTCTTTGCAAAAGAGAGATATTGGCAAGGAAAAGCTGTCTTGTACCTTTGCATTTTTCTCCCAAACGAAGGACACTAGAAAGAAAATTTTAAAGCCTCCTGTTAGGCCATCATCTACACGACATAGCCCTGAATTTTCCAATGCGCAGCTCTTTGCAAAAGAGAGATATTGGCAAGGAAAAGCTGTCTTGTACCATTGCATTTTTCTCCCAAACGAAGGGCACTAGAAAGAAAATTTTAAAGCCTCCTGTTAGGCCATCATCTACACGACATAGCCCTGAATTTTCCAATGCGCAGCTCTTTGCAAAAGAGAGATATTGGCAAGGAAAAGCTGTCTTGTACCATTGCATTTTTCTCCCAAACGAAGGACACTAGAAAGAACATTTTAAAGCCTCCTGTTAGGCCATCATCTACACGACATAGCCCTGAATTTTCCAATGCGCAGCTCTTTGCAAAAGAGAGATATTGGCAAGGAAAAGCTGTCTTGTACCTTTGCATTTTTCTCCCAAACGAAGGTCACTAGAAAGAAAATTTTAAAGCCTCCTGTTAGGCCATCATCTACACGACATAGCCCTGAATTTTCCAATGCGCAGCTCTTTGCAAAAGAGAGATATTGGCAAGGAAAAGCTGTCTTGTAACCATTGCATTTTTCTCCCAAACGAAGGACACTAGAAAGAACATTTTAAAGCCTCCTGTTAGGCCATCATCTACACGACATAGCCCTGAATTTTTTAATGCGCAGCTCTTTGCAAAAGAGAGATATTGGCAAGGAAAAGCTGTCTTGTACCTTTGCATTTTTCTCCCAAACGAAGGGCACTAGAAAGAAAATTTTAAAGCCTCCTGTTAGGCCATCATCTACACGACATAGCCCTGAATTTTCCAATGAGTAGCTCTTTGCAAAAGAGAGATATTGGCAAGGAAAAGCTGTCTTGTACCTTTGCATTTTTCTCCCAAACGAAGGACACTAGAAAGAAAATTTTAAAGCCTCCTGTTAGGCCATCATCTGCACGACATAGCCCTGAATTTTCCAATGCGCAGCTCTTTGCAAAAGAGAGATATTGGCAAGGAAAAGCTGTCTTGTACCATTGCATTTTTCTCCCAAACGAAGGACACTAGAAAGAACATTTTAAAGCCTCCTGTTAGGCCATCATCTACACGACATAGCCCTGAATTTTCCAATGCGCAGCTCTTTGCAAAAGAGAGATATTGGCAAGGAAAAGCTGTCTTGTACCTTTGCATTTTTCTCCCAAACGAAGGTCACTAGAAAGAAAATTTTAAAGCCTCCTGTTAGGCCATCATCTACACGACATAGCCCTGAATTTTCCAATGCGTAGCTCTTTGCAAAAGAGAGATATTGGCAAGGAAAAGCTGTCTTGTACCTTTGCATTTTTCTCCCAAACGAAGGACACTAGAAAGAAAATTTTAAAGCCTCCTGTTAGGACATCATCTATACGACATAGCCCTGAATTTTCCAATGCGTAGCTCTTTGCAAAAGAGAGATATTGGCAAGGAAAAGCTGTCTTGTACCTTTGCATTTTTCTCCCAAACGAAGGACACTAGAAAGAAAATTTTAAAGCCTCCTTTTAGGCCATCATCTACACGACATAGCCCTGAATTTTCCAATGCGCAGCTCTTTGCAAAAGAGAGATATTGGCAAGGAAAAGCTGTCTTGTACCATTGCATTTTTCTCCCAAACGAAGGGCACTAGAAAGAAAATTTTAAAGCCTCCTGTTAGGCCATCATCTACACGACATAGCCCTGAATTTTCCAATGCGCAGCTCTTTGCAAAAGAGAGATATTGGCAAGGAAAAGCTGTCTTGTACCTTTGCATTTTTCTCCCAAACGAAGGTCACTAGAAAGAAAATTTTAAAGCCTCCTGTTAGGCCATCATCTACACGACATAGCCCTGAATTTTCCAATGCGCATCTCTTTGCAAAAGAGAGATATTGGCAATGAAAAGCTGTCTTGTACCTTTGCATTTTTCTCCCAAACGAAGGTCACTAGAAAGAAAATTTTAAAGCCTCCTGTTAGGCCATCATCTACACGACATAGCCCTGAATTTTCCAATGCGCAGCTCTTTGCAAAAGAGAGATATTGGCAAGGAAAAGCTGTCTTGTACCTTTACATTTTTCTCCCAAACGAAGGTCACTAGAAAGAAAATTTTAAAGCCTCCTGTTAGGCCATCATCTACACGACATAGCCCTGAATTTTCCAATGCGTAGCTCTTTGCAAAAGAGAGATATTGGCAAGGAAAAGCTGTCTTGTACCTTTGCATTTTTCTCCCAAACGAAGGACACTAGAAAGAAAATTTTAAAGCCTCCTGTTAGGCCATCATCTACACGACATAGCCCTGAATTTTCCAATGCGCAGCTCTTTGCAAAAGAGAGATATTGGCAAGGAAAAGCTGTCTTGTACCATTGCATTTTTCTCCCAAACGAAGGGCACTAGAAAGAAAATTTTAAAGCCTCCTGTTAGGCCATCATCTACACGACATAGCCCTGAATTTTCCAATGCGCAGCTCTTTGCAAAAGAGAGATATTGGCAAGGAAAAGCTGTCTTGTACCATTGCATTTTTCTCCCAAACGAAGGACACTAGAAAGAACATTTTAAAGCCTCCTGTTAGGCCATCATCTACACGACATAGCCCTGAATTTTCCAATGCGCAGCTCTTTGCAAAAGAGAGATATTGGCAAGGAAAAGCTGTCTTGTACCTTTGCATTTTTCTCCCAAACGAAGGTCACTAGAAAGAAAATTTTAAAGCCTCCTGTTAGGCCATCATCTACACGACATAGCCCTGAATTTTCCAATGCGCAGCTCTTTGCAAAAGAGAGATATTGGCAAGGAAAAGCTGTCTTGTAACCATTGCATTTTTCTCCCAAACGAAGGACACTAGAAAGAACATTTTAAAGCCTCCTGTTAGGCCATCATCTACACGACATAGCCCTGAATTTTACAATGCGCAGCTCTTTGCAAAAGAGAGATATTGGCAAGGAAAAGCTGTCTTGTACCTTTGCATTTTTCTCCCAAACGAAGGTCACTAGAAAGAAAATTTTAAAGCCTCCTGTTAGGCCATCATCTACACGACATAGCCCTGAATTTTCCAATGCGTAGCTCTTTGCAAAAGAGAGATATTGGCAAGGAAAAGCTGTCTTGTACCTTTGCATTTTTCTCCCAAACGAAGGACACTAGAAAGAAAATTTTAAAGCCTCCTGTTAGGCCATCATCTACACGACATAGCCCTGAATTTTCCAATGCGCAGCTCTTTGCAAAAGAGAGATATTGGCAAGGAAAAGCTGTCTTGTACCATTGCATTTTTCTCCCAAACGAAGGTCACTAGAAAGAAAATTTTAAAGCCTCCTGTTAGGCCATCATCTACACGACATAGCCCTGAATTTTCCAATGCGCAGCTCTTTGCAAAAGAGAGATATTGGCAAGGAAAAGCTGTCTTGTACCTTTGCATTTTTCTCCCAAACGAAGGTCACTAGAAAGAAAATTTTAAAGCCTCCTGTTAGGCCATCATCTACACGACATAGCCCTGAATTTTCCAATGCGTAGCTCTTTGCAAAAGAGAGATATTGGCAAGGAAAAGCTGTCTTGTACCTTTGCATTTTTCTCCCAAACGAAGGACACTAGAAAGAAAATTTTAAAGCCTCCTGTTAGGCCATCATCTACACGACATAGCCCTGAATTTTCCAATGCGCAGCTCTTTGCAAAAGAGAGATATTGGCAAGGAAAAGCTGTCTTGTACCATTGCATTTTTCTCCCAAACGAAGGTCACTAGAAAGAAAATTTTAAAGCCTCCTGTTAGGCCATCATCTACACGACATAGCCCTGAATTTTCCAATGCGTAGCTCTTTGCAAAAGAGAGATATTGGCAAGGAAAAGCTGTCTTGTACCTTTGCATTTTTCTCCCAAACGAAGGACACTAGAAAGAAAATTTTAAAGCCTCCTGTTAGGCCATCATCTACACGACATAGCCCTAAATTTTCCAATGCGTAGCTCTTTGCAAAAGAGAGATATTGGCAAGGAAAAGCTGTCTTGTACCTTTGCATTTTTCTCCCAAACGAAGGACACTAGAAAGAAAATTTTAAAGCCTCCTTTTAGGCCATCATCTACACGACATAGCCCTGAATTTTCCAATGCGCAGCTCTTTGCAAAAGAGAGATATTGGCAAGGAAAAGCTGTCTTGTACCATTGCATTTTTCTCCCAAACGAAGGGCACTAGAAAGAAAATTTTAAAGCCTCCTGTTAGGCCATCATCTACACGACATAGCCCTGAATTTTCCAATGCGCAGCTCTTTGCAAAAGAGAGATATTGGCAAGGAAAAGCTGTCTTGTACCTTTGCATTTTTCTCCCAAACGAAGGTCACTAGAAAGAAAATTTTAAAGCCTCCTGTTAGGCCATCATCTACACGACATAGCCCTGAATTTTCCAATGCGCATCTCTTTGCAAAAGAGAAATATTGGCAAGGAAAAGCTGTCTTGTACCTTTGCATTTTTCTCCCAAACGAAGGTCACTAGAAAGAAAATTTTAAAGCCTCCTGTTAGGCCATCATCTACACGACATAGCCCTGAATTTTCCAATGCGCAGCACTTTGCAAAAGAGAGATATTGGCAAGGAAAAGCTGTCTTGTACCTTTGCATTTTTCTCCCAAACGAAGGTCACTAGAAAGAAAATTTTAAAGCCTCCTGTTAGGCCATCATCTACACGACATAGCCCTGAATTTTCCAATGCGTAGCTCTTTGCAAAAGAGAGATATTGGCAAGGAAAAGCTGTCTTGTACCTTTGCATTTTTCTCCCAAACGAAGGACACTAGAAAGAAAATTTTAAAGCCTCCTGTTAGGCCATCATCTACACGACATAGCCCTGAATTTTCCAATGCGCAGCTCTTTGCAAAAGAGAGATATTGGCAAGGAAAAGCTGTCTTGTACCATTGCATTTTTCTCCCAAACGAAGGGCACTAGAAAGAAAATTTTAAAGCCTCCTGTTAGGCCATCATCTACACGACATAGCCCTGAATTTTCCAATGCGCAGCTCTTTGCAAAAGAGAGATATTGGCAAGGAAAAGCTGTCTTGTACCTTTGCATTTTTCTCCCAAACGAAGGTCACTAGAAAGAAAATTTTAAAGCCTCCTGTTAGGCCATCATCTACACGACATAGCCCTGAATTTTCCAATGCGTAGCTCTTTGCAAAAGAGAGATATTGGCAAGGAAAATCTGTCTTGTACCATTGCATTTTTCTCCCAAACGAAGGACACTAGAAAGAACATTTTAAAGCCTCCTGTTAGGCCATCATCTACACGACATAGCCCTGAATTTTACAATGCGCAGCTCTTTGCAAAAGAGAGATATTGGCAAGGAAAAGCTGTCTTGTACCTTTGCATTTTTCTCCCAAACGAAGGTCACTAGAAAGAAAATTTTAAAGCCTCCTGTTAGGCCATCATCTACACGACATAGCCCTGAATTTTCCAATGCGTAGCTCTTTGCAAAAGAGAGATATTGGCAAGGAAAAGCTGTCTTGTACCTTTGCATTTTTCTCCCAAACGAAGGACACTAGAAAGAAAATTTTAAAGCCTCCTGTTAGGCCATCATCTACACGACATAGCCCTGAATTTTCCAATGCGCAGCTCTTTGCAAAAGAGAGATATTGGCAAGGAAAAGCTGTCTTGTACCATTGCATTTTTCTCCCAAACGAAGGTCACTAGAAAGAAAATTTTAAAGCCTCCTGTTAGGCCATCATCTACACGACATAGCCCTGAATTTTCCAATGCGTAGCTCTTTGCAAAAGAGAGATATTGGCAAGGAAAAGCTGTCTTGTACCTTTGCATTTTTCTCCCAAACGAAGGACACTAGAAAGAAAATTTTAAAGCCTCCTGTTAGGCCATCATCTACACGACATAGCCCTGCATTTTCCAATGCGCAGCTCTTTGCAAAAGAGAGATATTGGCAAGGAAAAGCTGTCTTGTACCATTGCATTTTTCTCCCAAACGAAGGACACTAGAAAGAAAATTTTAAAGCCTCCTGTTAGGCCATCATCTACACGACATAGCCCTGAATTTTCCAATGCGCAGCTCTTTGCAAAAGAGAGATATTGGCAAGGAAAAGCTGTCTTGTACCATTGCATTTTTCTCCCAAACGAAGGACACTAGAAAGAACATTTTAAAGCCTCCTGTTAGGCCATCATCTACACGACATAGCTCTGAATTTTCCAATGCGCAGCTCTTTGCAAAAGAGAGATATTGGCAAGGAAAAGCTGTCTTGTACCATTGCATTTTTCTCCCAAACGAAGGTCACTAGAAAGAAAATTTTAAAGCCTCCTGTTAGGCCATCATCTACACGACATAGCCCTGAATTTTCCAATGCGTAGCTCTTTGCAAAAGAGAGATATTGGCAAGGAAAAGCTGTCTTGTACCTTTGCATTTTTCTCCCAAACGAAGGACACTAGAAAGAAAATTTTAAAGCCTCCTGTTAGGCCATCATCTACACGACATAGCCCTGAATTTTCCAATGCGCAGCTCTTTGCAAAAGAGAGATATTGGCAAGGAAAAGCTGTCTTGTACCATTGCATTTTTCTCCCAAACGAAGGACACTAGAAAGAAAATTTTAAAGCCTCCTGTTAGGCCATCATCTACACGACATAGCCCTGAATTTTCCAATGCGCAGCTCTTTGCAAAAGAGAGATATTGGCAAGGAAAAGCTGTCTTGTACCATTGCATTTTTCTCCCAAACGAAGGACACTAGAAAGAACATTTTAAAGCCTCCTGTTAGGCCATCATCTACACGACATAGCCCTGAATTTTCCAATGCGCAGCTCTTTGCAAAAGAGAGATATTGGCAAGGAAAAGCTGTCTTGTACCATTGCATTTTTCTCCCAAACGAAGGTCACTAGAAAGAACATTTTAAAGCCTCCTGTTAGGCCATCATCTACACGACATAGCCCTGAATTTTCCAATGCGTAGCTCTTTGCAAAAGAGAGATATTGGCAAGGAAAAGCTGTCTTGTACCTTTGCATTTTTCTCCCAAACGAAGGACACTAGAAAGAAAATTTTAAAGCCTCCTGTTAGGCCATCATCTACACGACATAGCCCTGAATTTTCCAATGCGCAGCTCTTTGCAAAAGAGAGATATTGGCAAGGAAAAGCTGTCTTGTACCATTGCATTTTTCTCCCAAACGAAGGTCACTAGAAAGAAAATTTTAAAGCCTCCTGTTAGGCCATCATCTACACGACATAGCCCTGAATTTTCCAATGCGTAGCTCTTTGCAAAAGAGAGATATTGGCAAGGAAAAGCTGTCTTGTACCTTTGCATTTTTCTCCCAAACGAAGGACACTAGAAAGAAAATTTTAAAGCCTCCTGTTAGGCCATCATCTACACGACATAGCCCTGCATTTTCCAATGCGCAGCTCTTTGCAAAAGAGAGATATTGGCAAGGAAAAGCTGTCTTGTACCATTGCATTTTTCTCCCAAACGAAGGACACTAGAAAGAAAATTTTAAAGCCTCCTGTTAGGCCATCATCTACACGACATAGCCCTGAATTTTCCAATGCGCAGCTCTTTGCAAAAGAGAGATATTGGCAAGGAAAAGCTGTCTTGTACCATTGCATTTTTCTCCCAAACGAAGGACACTAGAAAGAACATTTTAAAGCCTCCTGTTAGGCCATCATCTACACGACATAGCTCTGAATTTTCCAATGCGCAGCTCTTTGCAAAAGAGAGATATTGGCAAGGAAAAGCTGTCTTGTACCATTGCATTTTTCTCCCAAACGAAGGTCACTAGAAAGAAAATTTTAAAGCCTCCTGTTAGGCCATCATCTACACGACATAGCCCTGAATTTTCCAATGCGTAGCTCTTTGCAAAAGAGAGATATTGGCAAGGAAAAGCTGTCTTGTACCTTTGCATTTTTCTCCCAAACGAAGGACACTAGAAAGAAAATTTTAAAGCCTCCTGTTAGGCCATCATCTACACGACATAGCCCTGAATTTTCCAATGCGCAGCTCTTTGCAAAAGAGAGATATTGGCAAGGAAAAGCTGTCTTGTACCATTGCATTTTTCTCCCAAACGAAGGACACTAGAAAGAAAATTTTAAAGCCTCCTGTTAGGCCATCATCTACACGACATAGCCCTGAATTTTCCAATGCGCAGCTCTTTGCAAAAGAGAGATATTGGCAAGGAAAAGCTGTCTTGTACCATTGCATTTTTCTCCCAAACGAAGGACACTAGAAAGAACATTTTAAAGCCTCCTGTTAGGCCATCATCTACACGACATAGCCCTGAATTTTCCAATGCGCAGCTCTTTGCAAAAGAGAGATATTGGCAAGGAAAAGCTGTCTTGTACCATTGCATTTTTCTCCCAAACGAAGGTCACTAGAAAGAACATTTTAAAGCCTCCTGTTAGGCCATCATCTACACGACATAGCCCTGAATTTTCCAATGCGTAGCTCTTTGCAAAAGAGAGATATTGGCAAGGAAAAGCTGTCTTGTACCTTTGCATTTTTCTCCCAAACGAAGGACACTAGAAAGAAAATTTTAAAGCCTCCTGTTAGGCCATCATCTACACGACATAGCCCTGAATTTTCCAATGCGCAGCTCTTTGCAAAAGAGAGATATTGGCAAGGAAAAGCTGTCTTGTACCATTGCATTTTTCTCCCAAACGAAGGACACTAGAAAGAACATTTTAAAGCCTCCTGTTAGGCCATCATCTACACGACATAACCCTGAATTTTCCAATGCGCAGCTCTTTGCAAAAGAGAGATATTGGCAAGGAAAAGCTGTCTTGTACCTTTGCATTTTTCTCCCAAACGAAGGTTACTAGAAAGAAAATTTTAAAGCCTCCTGTTAGGCCATCATCTACACGACATAGCCCTGAATTTTCCAATACGCAGCTCTTTGCAAAAGAGAGATATTCGCAAGGAAAAGCTGTCTTGTACCATTGCATTTTTCTCCCAAACGAAGGACACTAGAAAGAAAATTTTAAAGCCTCCTGTTAGGCCATCATCTACACGACATAGCCCTGAATTTTCCAATGCGCAGCTCTTTGCAAAAGAGAGATATTGGCAAGGAAAAGCTGTCTTGTTCCTTTGCATTTTTCTCCCAAACGAAGGTCACTAGAAAGAAAATTTTAAAGCCTCCTGTTAGGCCATCATCTACACGACATAGCCCTGAATTTTCCAATGCGTAGCTCTTTGCAAAAGAGAGATATTGGCAAGGAAAAGCTGTCTTGTACCTTTGCATTTTTCTCCCAAACGAAGGACACTAGAAAGAAAATTGTAAAGCCTCCTGTTAGGCCATCATCTACACGACATAGCCCTGAATTTTCCAATACGCAGCTCTTTGCAAAAGAGAGATATTCGCAAGGAAAAGCTGTCTTGTACCATTGCATTTTTCTCCCAAACGAAGGACACTAGAAAGAAAATTTTAAAGCCTCCTGTTAGGCCATCATCTACACGACATAACCCTGAATTTTCCAATGCGCAGCTCTTTGCAAAAGAGAGATATTGGCAAGGAAAAGCTGTCTTGTACCTTTGCATTTTTCTCCCAAACGAAGGTTACTAGAAAGAAAATTTTAAAGCCTCCTGTTAGGCCATCATCTACACGACATAGCCCTGAATTTTCCAATACGCAGCTCTTTGCAAAAGAGAGATATTCGCAAGGAAAAGCTGTCTTGTACCATTGCATTTTTCTCCCAAACGAAGGACACTAGAAAGAAAATTTTAAAGCCTCCTGTTAGGCCATCATCTACACGACATAGCCCTGAATTTTCCAATGCGCAGCTCTTTGCAAAAGAGAGATATTGGCAAGGAAAAGCTGTCTTGTTCCTTTGCATTTTTCTCCCAAACGAAGGTCACTAGAAAGAAAATTTTAAAGCCTCCTGTTAGGCCATCATCTACACGACATAGCCCTGAATTTTCCAATGCGTAGCTCTTTGCAAAAGAGAGATATTGACAAGGAAAAGCTGTCTTGTACCTTTGCATTTTTCTCCCAAACGAAGGACACTAGAAAGAAAATTTTAAAGCCTCCTGTTAGGCCATCATCTACACGACATAGCCCTGAATTTTCCAATGCGCAGCTCTTTGCAAAAGAGAGATATTGGCAAGGAAAAGCTGTCTTGTACCATTGCATTTTTCTCCCAAACGAAGGGCACTAGAAAGAACATTTTAAAGCCTTCTGTTAGGCCATCATCTACACGACATAGCCCTGAATTTTACAATGCGCAGCTCTTTGCAAAAGAGAGATATTGGCAAGGAAAAGCTGTCTTGTACCTTTGCATTTTTCTCCCAAACGAAGGTCACTAGAAAGAAAATTTTAAAGCCTCCTGTTAGGCCATCATCTACACGACATAGCCCTGAATTTTCCAATGCGTAGCTCTTTGCAAAAGAGAGATATTGGCAAGGAAAAGCTGTCTTGTACCTTTGCATTTTTCTCCCAAACGAAGGACACTAGAAAGAAAATTTTAAAGCCTCCTGTTAGGCCATCATCTACACGACATAGCCCTGAATTTTCCAATGCGCAGCTCTTTGCAAAAGAGAGATATTGGCAAGGAAAAGCTGTCTTGTACCTTTGCATTTTTCTCCCAAACGAAGGTCACTAGAAAGAAAATTTTAAAGCCTCCTGTTAGGCCATCATCTACACGACATAGCCCTGAATTTTCCAATGCGCAGCTCTTTGCAAAAGAGAGATATTGGCAAGGAAAAGCTGTCTTGTACCATTGCATTTTTCTCCCAAACGAAGGACACTAGAAAGAACATTTTAAAGCCTCCTGTTAGGCCATCATCTACACGACATAGCCCTGAATTTTCCAATGCGCAGCTCTTTGCAAAAGAGAGATATTGGCAAGGAAAAGCTGTCTTGTACCTTTGCATTTTTCTCCCAAACGAAGGTCACTAGAAAGAAAATTTTAAAGCCTCCTGTTAGGCCATCATCTACACGACATAGCCCTGAATTTTCCAATGCGTAGCTCTTTGCAAAAGAGAGATATTGGCAAGGAAAAGCTGTCTTGTACCTTTGCATTTTTCTCCCAAACGAAGGACACTAGAAAGAAAATTTTAAAGCCTCCTGTTAGGCCATCATCTACACGACATAGCCCTGAATTTTCCAATGCGTAGCTCTTTGCAAAAGAGAGATATTGGCAAGGAAAAGCTGTCTTGTACCTTTGCATTTTTCTCCCAAATGAAGGACACTAGAAAGAAAATTTTAAAGCCTCCTGTTAGGCCATCATCTACACGACATAGCCCTGAATTTTCCAATGCGCAGCTCTTTGCAAAAGAGAGATATTGGCAAGGAAAAGCTGTCTTGTACCATTGCATTTTTCTCCCAAACGAAGGACACTAGAAAGAACATTTTAAAGCCTCCTGTTAGGCCATCATCTACACGACATAGCCCTGAATTTTCCAATGCGCAGCTCTTTGCAAAAGAGAGATATTGGCAAGGAAAAGCTGTCTTGTACCATTGCATTTTTCTCCCAAACGAAGGACACTAGAAAGAACATTTTAAAGCCTCCTGTTAGGCCATCATCTACACGACATAGCCCTGAATTTTCCAATGCGCAGCTCTTTGCAAAAGAGAGATATTGGCAAGGAAAAGCTGTCTTGTACCATTGCATTTTTCTCCCAAACGAAGGTCACTAGAAAGAAAATTTTAAAGACTCCTGTTAGGCCATCATCTACACGACATAGCCCTGAATTTTCCAATGCGTAGCTCTTTGCAAAAGAGAGATATTGGCAAGGAAAAGCTGTCTTGTACCTTTGCATTTTTCTCCCAAACGAAGGACACTAGAAAGAAAATTTTAAAGCCTCCTGTTAGGCCATCATCTACACGACATAGCCCTGAATTTTCCAATGCGCAGCTCTTTGCAAAAGAGAGATATTGGCAAGGAAAAGCTGTCTTGTACCATTGCATTTTTCTCCCAAACGAAGGACACTAGAAAGAAAATTTTAAAGCCTCCTGTTAGGCCATCATCTACACGACATAGCCCTAAATTTTCCAATGCGCAGCTCTTTGCAAAAGAGAGATATTGGCAAGGAAAAGCTGTCTTGTACCATTGCATTTTTCTCCCAAACGAAGGACACTAGAAAGAACATTTTAAAGCCTCCTGTTAGGCCATCATCTACACGACATAGCCCTGAATTTTCCAATGCGCAGCTCTTTGCAAAAGAGAGATATTGGCAAGGAAAAGCTGTCTTGTACCTTTGCATTTTTCTCCCAAACGAAGGACACTAGAAAGAAAATTTTAAAGCCTCCTGTTAGGCCATCATCTACACGACATAGCCCTGAATTTTCCAATGCGCAGCTCTTTGCAAAAGAGAGATATTGGCAAGGAAAAGCTGTCTTGTACCATTGCATTTTTCTCCCAAACGAAGGGCACTAGAAAGAAAATTTTAAAGCCTCCTGTTAGGCCATCATCTACACGACATAGCCCTGAATTTTTTAATGCGCAGCTCTTTGCAAAAGAGAGATATTGGCAAGGAAAAGCTGTCTTGTACCTTTGCATTTTTCTCCCAAACGAAGGGCACTAGAAAGAAAATTTTAAAGCCTCCTGTTAGGCCATCATCTACACGACATAGCCCTGAATTTTCCAATGAGTAGCTCTTTGCAAAAGAGAGATATTGGCAAGGAAAAGCTGTCTTGTACCTTTGCATTTTTCTCCCAAACGAAGGACACTAGAAAGAAAATTTTAAAGCCTCCTGTTAGGCCATCATCTACACGACATAGCCCTGAATTTTCCAATGCGCAGCTCTTTGCAAAAGAGAGATATTGGCAAGGAAAAGCTGTCTTGTACCATTGCATTTTTCTCCCAAACGAAGGACACTAGAAAGAACATTTTAAAGCCTTCTGTTAGGCCATCATCTACACGACATAGCCCTGAATTTTACAATGCGCAGCTCTTTGCAAAAGAGAGATATTGGCAAGGAAAAGCTGTCTTGTACCTTTGCATTTTTCTCCCAAACGAAGGTCACTAGAAAGAAAATTTTAAAGCCTCCTGTTAGGCCATCATCTACACGACATAGCCCTGAATTTTCCAATGCGTAGCTCTTTGCAAAAGAGAGATATTGGCAAGGAAAAGCTGTCTTGTACCTTTGCATTTTTCTCCCAAACGAAGGACACTAGAAAGAAAATTTTAAAGCCTCCTGTTAGGCCATCATCTACACGACATAGCCCTGAATTTTCCAATGCGCAGCTCTTTGCAAAAGAGAGATATTGGCAAGGAAAAGCTGTCTTGTACCTTTGCATTTTTCTCCCAAACGAAGGTCACTAGAAAGAAAATTTTAAAGCCTCCTGTTAGGCCATCATCTACACGACATAGCCCTGAATTTTCCAATGCGCAGCTCTTTGCAAAAGAGAGATATTGGCAAGGAAAAGCTGTCTTGTACCATTGCATTTTTCTCCCAAACGAAGGACACTAGAAAGAACATTTTAAAGCCTCCTGTTAGGCCATCATCTACACGACATAGCCCTGAATTTTCCAATGCGCAGCTCTTTGCAAAAGAGAGATATTGGCAAGGAAAAGCTGTTTTGTACCTTTGCATTTTTCTCCCAAACGAAGGTCACTAGAAAGAAAATTTTAAAGCCTCCTGTTAGGCCATCATCTACACGACATAGCCCTGAATTTTCCAATGCGTAGCTCTTTGCAAAAGAGAGATATTGGCAAGGAAAAGCTGTCTTGTACCTTTGCATTTTTCTCCCAAACGAAGGACACTAGAAAGAAAATTTTAAAGCCTCCTGTTAGGCCATCATCTACACGACATAGCCCTGAATTTTCCAATGCGTAGCTCTTTGCAAAAGAGAGATATTGGCAAGGAAAAGCTGTCTTGTACCTTTGCATTTTTCTCCCAAATGAAGGACACTAGAAAGAAAATTTTAAAGCCTCCTGTTAGGCCATCATCTACACGACATAGCCCTGAATTTTCCAATGCGCAGCTCTTTGCAAAAGAGAGATATTGGCAAGGAAAAGCTGTCTTGTACCATTGCATTTTTCTCCCAAACGAAGGACACTAGAAAGAACATTTTAAAGCCTCCTGTTAGGCCATCATCTACACGACATAGCCCTGAATTTTCCAATGCGCAGCTCTTTGCAAAAGAGAGATATTGGCAAGGAAAAGCTGTCTTGTACCATTGCATTTTTCTCCCAAACGAAGGACACTAGAAAGAACATTTTAAAGCCTCCTGTTAGGCCATCATCTACACGACATAGCCCTGAATTTTCCAATGCGCAGCTCTTTGCAAAAGAGAGATATTGGCAAGGAAAAGCTGTCTTGTACCATTGCATTTTTCTCCCAAACGAAGGTCACTAGAAAGAAAATTTTAAAGACTCCTGTTAGGCCATCATCTACACGACATAGCCCTGAATTTTCCAATGCGTAGCTCTTTGCAAAAGAGAGATATTGGCAAGGAAAAGCTGTCTTGTACCTTTGCATTTTTCTCCCAAACGAAGGACACTAGAAAGAAAATTTTAAAGCCTCCTGTTAGGCCATCATCTACACGACATAGCCCTGAATTTTCCAATGCGCAGCTCTTTGCAAAAGAGAGATATTGGCAAGGAAAAGCTGTCTTGTACCATTGCATTTTTCTCCCAAACGAAGGACACTAGAAAGAAAATTTTAAAGCCTCCTGTTAGGCCATCATCTACACGACATAGCCCTAAATTTTCCAATGCGCAGCTCTTTGCAAAAGAGAGATATTGGCAAGGAAAAGCTGTCTTGTACCATTGCATTTTTCTCCCAAACGAAGGACACTAGAAAGAACATTTTAAAGCCTCCTGTTAGGCCATCATCTACACGACATAGCCCTGAATTTTCCAATGCGCAGCTCTTTGCAAAAGAGAGATATTGGCAAGGAAAAGCTGTCTTGTACCTTTGCATTTTTCTCCCAAACGAAGGACACTAGAAAGAAAATTTTAAAGCCTCCTGTTAGGCCATCATCTACACGACATAGCCCTGAATTTTCCAATGCGCAGCTCTTTGCAAAAGAGAGATATTGGCAAGGAAAAGCTGTCTTGTACCATTGCATTTTTCTCCCAAACGAAGGACACTAGAAAGAAAATTTTAAAGCCTCCTGTTAGGCCATCATATACACGACATAGCCCTGAATTTTCCAATGCGCAGCTCTTTGCAAAAGAGAGATATTGGCAAGGAAAAGCTGTCTTGTACCATTGCATTTTTCTCCCAAACGAAGGGCACTAGAAAGAAAATTTTAAAGCCTCCTGTTAGGCCATCTACACGACATAGCCCTGAATTTTTTAATGCGCAGCTCTTTGCAAAAGAGAGATATTGGCAAGGAAAAGCTGTCTTGTACCTTTGCATTTTTCTCCCAAACGAAGGGCACTAGAAAGAAAATTTTAAAGCCTCCTGTTAGGCCATCATCTACACGACATAGCCCTGAATTTTCCAATGAGTAGCTCTTTGCAAAAGAGAGATATTGGCAAGGAAAAGCTGTCTTGTACCTTTGCATTTTTCTCCCAAACGAAGGACACTAGAAAGAAAATTTTAAAGCCTCCTGTTAGGCCATCATCTACACGACATAGCCCTGAATTTTCCAATGCGCAGCTCTTTGCAAAAGAGAGATATTGGCAAGGAAAAGCTGTCTTGTACCATTGCATTTTTCTCCCAAACGAAGGACACTAGAAAGAACATTTTAAAGCCTCCTGTTAGGCCATCATCTACACGACATAGCCCTGAATTTTACAATGCGCAGCTCTTTGCAAAAGAGAGATATTGGCAAGGAAAAGCTGTCTTGTACCTTTGCATTTTTCTCCCAAACGAAGGTCACTAGAAAGAAAATTTTAAAGCCTCCTGTTAGGCCATCATCTACACGACATAGCCCTGAATTTTCCAATGCGTAGCTCTTTGCAAAAGAGAGATATTGGCAAGGAAAAGCTGTCTTGTACCTTTGCATTTTTCTCCCAAACGAAGGACACTAGAAAGAAAATTTTAAAGCCTCCTGTTAGGCCATCATCTACACGACATAGCCCTGAATTTTCCAATGCGCAGCTCTTTGCAAAAGAGAGATATTGGCAAGGAAAAGCTGTCTTGTACCTTTGCATTTTTCTCCCAAACGAAGGTCACTAGAAAGAAAATTTTAAAGCCTCCTGTTAGGCCATCATCTACACGACATAGCCCTGAATTTTCCAATGCGCAGCTCTTTGCAAAAGAGAGATATTGGCAAGGAAAAGCTGTCTTGTACCATTGCATTTTTCTCCCAAACGAAGGACACTAGAAAGAACATTTTAAAGCCTCCTGTTAGGCCATCATCTACACGACATAGCCCTGAATTTTCCAATGCGCAGCTCTTTGCAAAAGAGAGATATTGGCAAGGAAAAGCTGTCTTGTACCTTTGCATTTTTCTCCCAAACGAAGGTCACTAGAAAGAAAATTTTAAAGCCTCCTGTTAGGCCATCATCTACACGACATAGCCCTGAATTTTCCAATGCGTAGCTCTTTGCAAAAGAGAGATATTGGCAAGGAAAAGCTGTCTTGTACCTTTGCATTTTTCTCCCAAACGAAGGACACTAGAAAGAAAATTTTAAAGCCTCCTGTTAGGCCATCATCTACACGACATAGCCCTGGATTTTCCAATGCGCAGCTCTTTGCAAAAGAGAGATATTGGCAAGGAAAAGCTGTCTTGTACCATTGCATTTTTCTCCCAAACGAAGGTCACTAGAAAGAAAATTTTAAAGCCTCCTGTTAGGCCATCATCTACACGACATAGCCCTGAATTTTCCAATGCGTAGCTCTTTGCAAAAGAGAGATATTGGCAAGGAAAAGCTGTCTTGTACCTTTGCATTTTTCTCCCAAATGAAGGACACTAGAAAGAAAATTTTAAAGCCTCCTGTTAGGCCATCATCTACACGACATAGCCCTGAATTTTCCAATGCGCAGCTCTTTGCAAAAGAGAGATATTGGCAAGGAAAAGCTGTCTTGTACCATTGCATTTTTCTCCCAAACGAAGGACACTAGAAAGAAAATTTTAAAGCCTCCTGTTAGGCCATCATCTACACGACATAGCCCTGAATTTTCCAATGCGCAGCTCTTTGCAAAAGAGAGATATTGGCAAGGAAAAGCTGTCTTGTACCATTGCATTTTTCTCCCAAACGAAGGGCACTAGAAAGAAAATTTTAAAGCCTCCTGTTAGGCCATCTACACGACATAGCCCTGAATTTTTTAATGCGCAGCTCTTTGCAAAAGAGAGATATTGGCAAGGAAAAGCTGTCTTGTACCTTTGCATTTTTCTCCCAAACGAAGGGCACTAGAAAGAAAATTTTAAAGCCTCCTGTTAGGCCATCATCTACACGACATAGCCCTGAATTTTCCAATGAGTAGCTCTTTGCAAAAGAGAGATATTGGCAAGGAAAAGCTGTCTTGTACCTTTGCATTTTTCTCCCAAACGAAGGACACTAGAAAGAAAATTTTAAAGCCTCCTGTTAGGCCATCATCCACACGACATAGCCCTGAATTTTCCAATGCGCAGCTCTTTGCAAAAGAGAGATATTGGCAAGGAAAAGCTGTCTTGTACCATTGCATTTTTCTCCCAAACGAAGGACACTAGAAAGAACATTTTAAAGCCTCCTGTTAGGCCATCATCTACACGACATAGCCCTGAATTTTACAATGCGCAGCTCTTTGCAAAAGAGAGATATTGGCAAGGAAAAGCTGTCTTGTACCTTTGCATTTTTCTCCCAAACGAAGGTCACTAGAAAGAAAATTTTAAAGCCTCCTGTTAGGCCATCATCTACACGACATAGCCCTGAATTTTCCAATGCGTAGCTCTTTGCAAAAGAGAGATATTGGCAAGGAAAAGCTGTCTTGTACCTTTGCATTTTTCTCCCAAACGAAGGACACTGGAAAGAAAATTTTAAAGCCTCCTGTTAGGCCATCATCTACACGACATAGCCCTGAATTTTCCAATGCGCAGCTCTTTGCAAAAGAGAGATATTGGCAAGGAAAAGCTGTCTTGTACCTTTGCATTTTTCTCCCAAACGAAGGTCACTAGAAAGAAAATTTTAAAGCCTCCTGTTAGGCCATCATCTACACGACATAGCCCTGAATTTTCCAATGCGTAGCTCTTTGCAAAAGAGAGATATTGGCAAGGAAAAGCTGTCTTGTACCTTTGCATTTTTCTCCCAAACGAAGGACACTAGAAAGAAAATTTTAAAGCCTCCTGTTAGGCCATCATCTACACGACATAGCCCTGGATTTTCCAATGCGCAGCTCTTTGCAAAAGAGAGATATTGGCAAGGAAAAGCTGTCTTGTACCTTTGCATTTTTCTCCCAAACGAAGGTCACTAGAAAGAAAATTTTAAAGCCTCCTGTTAGGCCATCATCTACACGACATAGCCCTGAATTTTCCAATGCGTAGCTCTTTGCAAAAGAGAGATATTGGCAAGGAAAAGCTGTCTTGTACCTTTGCATTTTTCTCCCAAACGAAGGACACTAGAAAGAAAATTTTAAAGCCTCCTGTTAGGCCATCATCTACACGACATAGCCCTGAATTTTCCAATGCGCAGCTCTTTGCAAAAGAGAGATATTGGCAAGGAAAAGCTGTCTTGTACCTTTGCATTTTTCTCCCAAACGAAGGTCACTAGAAAGAAAATTTTAAAGCCTCCTGTTAGGCCATCATCTACACGACATAGCCCTGAATTTTCCAATGCGCAGCTCTTTGCAAAAGAGAGATATTGGCAAGGAAAAGCTGTCTTGTACCATTGCATTTTTCTCCCAAACGAAGGACACTAGAAAGAACATTTTAAAGCCTCCTGTTAGGCCATCATCTACACGACATAGCCCTGAATTTTCCAATGCGCAGCTCTTTGCAAAAGAGAGATATTGGCAAGGAAAAGCTGTCTTGTACCTTTGCATTTTTCTCCCAAACGAAGGTCACTAGAAAGAAAATTTTAAAGCCTCCTGTTAGGCCATCATCTACACGACATAGCCCTGAATTTTCCAATGCGTAGCTCTTTGCAAAAGAGAGATATTGGCAAGGAAAAGCTGTCTTGTACCTTTGCATTTTTCTCCCAAACGAAGGACACTAGAAAGAAAATTTTAAAGCCTCCTGTTAGGCCATCATCTACACGACATAGCCCTGGATTTTCCAATGCGCAGCTCTTTGCAAAAGAGAGATATTGGCAAGGAAAAGCTGTCTTGTACCATTGCATTTTTCTCCCAAACGAAGGTCACTAGAAAGAAAATTTTAAAGCCTCCTGTTAGGCCATCATCTACACGACATAGCCCTGAATTTTCCAATGCGTAGCTCTTTGCAAAAGAGAGATATTGGCAAGGAAAAGCTGTCTTGTACCTTTGCATTTTTCTCCCAAATGAAGGACACTAGAAAGAAAATTTTAAAGCCTCCTGTTAGGCCATCATCTACACGACATAGCCCTGAATTTTCCAATGCGCAGCTCTTTGCAAAAGAGAGATATTGGCAAGGAAAAGCTGTCTTGTACCATTGCATTTTTCTCCCAAACGAAGGACACTAGAAAGAAAATTTTAAAGCCTCCTGTTAGGCCATCATCTACACGACATAGCCCTGAATTTTCCAATGCGCAGCTCTTTGCAAAAGAGAGATATTGGCAAGGAAAAGCTGTCTTGTACCATTGCATTTTTCTCCCAAACGAAGGGCACTAGAAAGAAAATTTTAAAGCCTCCTGTTAGGCCATCTACACGACATAGCCCTGAATTTTTTAATGCGCAGCTCTTTGCAAAAGAGAGATATTGGCAAGGAAAAGCTGTCTTGTACCTTTGCATTTTTCTCCCAAACGAAGGGCACTAGAAAGAAAATTTTAAAGCCTCCTGTTAGGCCATCATCTACACGACATAGCCCTGAATTTTCCAATGAGTAGCTCTTTGCAAAAGAGAGATATTGGCAAGGAAAAGCTGTCTTGTACCTTTGCATTTTTCTCCCAAACGAAGGACACTAGAAAGAAAATTTTAAAGCCTCCTGTTAGGCCATCATCTACACGACATAGCCCTGAATTTTCCAATGCGCAGCTCTTTGCAAAAGAGAGATATTGGCAAGGAAAAGCTGTCTTGTACCATTGCATTTTTCTCCCAAACGAAGGACACTAGAAAGAACATTTTAAAGCCTCCTGTTAGGCCATCATCTACACGACATAGCCCTGAATTTTACAATGCGCAGCTCTTTGCAAAAGAGAGATATTGGCAAGGAAAAGCTGTCTTGTACCTTTGCATTTTTCTCCCAAACGAAGGTCACTAGAAAGAAAATTTTAAAGCCTCCTGTTAGGCCATCATCTACACGACATAGCCCTGAATTTTCCAATGCGTAGCTCTTTGCAAAAGAGAGATATTGGCAAGGAAAAGCTGTCTTGTACCTTTGCATTTTTCTCCCAAACGAAGGACACTGGAAAGAAAATTTTAAAGCCTCCTGTTAGGCCATCATCTACACGACATAGCCCTGAATTTTCCAATGCGCAGCTCTTTGCAAAAGAGAGATATTGGCAAGGAAAAGCTGTCTTGTACCTTTGCATTTTTCTCCCAAACGAAGGTCACTAGAAAGAAAATTTTAAAGCCTCCTGTTAGGCCATCATCTACACGACATAGCCCTGAATTTTCCAATGCGTAGCTCTTTGCAAAAGAGAGATATTGGCAAGGAAAAGCTGTCTTGTACCTTTGCATTTTTCTCCCAAACGAAGGACACTAGAAAGAAAATTTTAAAGCCTCCTGTTAGGCCATCATCTACACGACATAGCCCTGGATTTTCCAATGCGCAGCTCTTTGCAAAAGAGAGATATTGGCAAGGAAAAGCTGTCTTGTACCATTGCATTTTTCTCCCAAACGAAGGTCACTAGAAAGAAAATTTTAAAGCCTCCTGTTAGGCCATCATCTACACGACATAGCCCTGAATTTTCCAATGCGTAGCTCTTTGCAAAAGAGAGATATTGGCAAGGAAAAGCTGTCTTGTACCTTTGCATTTTTCTCCCAAATGAAGGACACTAGAAAGAAAATTTTAAAGCCTCCTGTTAGGCCATCATCTACACGACATAGCCCTGAATTTTCCAATGCGCAGCTCTTTGCAAAAGAGAGATATTGGCAAGGAAAAGCTGTCTTGTACCATTGCATTTTTCTCCCAAACGAAGGACACTAGAAAGAACATTTTAAAGCCTCCTGTTAGGCCATCATCTACACGACATAGCCCTGAATTTTCCAATGCGCAGCTCTTTGCAAAAGAGAGATATTGGCAAGGAAAAGCTGTCTTGTACCATTGCATTTTTCTCCCAAACGAAGGACACTAGAAAGAACATTTTAAAGCCTCCTGTTAGGCCATCATCTACACGACATAGCCCTGAATTTTCCAATGCGCAGCTCTTTGCAAAAGAGAGATATTGGCAAGGAAAAGCTGTCTTGTACCATTGCATTTTTCTCCCAAACGAAGGTCACTAGAAAGAAAATTTTAAAGACTCTTGTTAGGCCATCATCTACACGACATAGCCCTGAATTTTCCAATGCGTAGCTCTTTGCAAAAGAGAGATATTGGCAAGGAAAAGCTGTCTTGTACCTTTGCATTTTTCTCCCAAACGAAGGACACTAGAAAGAAAATTTTAAAGCCTCCTGTTAGGCCATCATCTACACGACATAGCCCTGAATTTTCCAATGCGCAGCTCTTTGCAAAAGAGAGATATTGGCAAGGAAAAGCTGTCTTGTACCATTGCATTTTTCTCCCAAACGAAGGACACTAGAAAGAAAATTTTAAAGCCTCCTGTTAGGCCATCATCTACACGACATAGCCCTGAATTTTCCAATGCGTAGCTGTTTGCAAAAGAGAGATATTGGCAAGGAAAAGCTGTCTTGTACCTTTGCATTTTTCTCCCAAACGAAGGACACTAGAAAGAAAATTTTAAAGCCTCCTGTTAGGCCATCATCTACACGACATAGCCCTGGATTTTCCAATGCGCAGCTCTTTGCAAAAGAGAGATATTGGCAAGGAAAAGCTGTCTTGTACCATTGCATTTTTCTCCCAAACGAAGGTCACTAGAAAGAAAATTTTAAAGCCTCCTGTTAGGCCATCATCTACACGACATAGCCCTGAATTTTCCAATGCGTAGCTCTTTGCAAAAGAGAGATATTGGCAAGGAAAAGCTGTCTTGTACCTTTGCATTTTTCTCCCAAATGAAGGACACAAGAAAGAAAATTTTAAAGCCTCCTGTTAGGCCATCATCTACACGACATAGCCCTGAATTTTCCAATGCGCAGCTCTTTGCAAAAGAGAGATATTGGCAAGGAAAAGCTGTCTTGTACCATTGCATTTTTCTCCCAAACGAAGGACACTAGAAAGAACATTTTAAAGCCTCCTGTTAGGCCATCATCTACACGACATAGCCCTGAATTTTCCAATGCGCAGCTCTTTGCAAAAGAGAGATATTGGCAAGGAAAAGCTGTCTTGTACCATTGCATTTTTCTCCCAAACGAAGGACACTAGAAAGAACATTTTAAAGCCTCCTGTTAGGCCATCATCTACACGACATAGCCCTGAATTTTCCAATGCGCAGCTCTTTGCAAAAGAGAGATATTGGCAAGGAAAAGCTGTCTTGTACCATTGCATTTTTCTCCCAAACGAAGGACACTAGAAAGAACATTTTAAAGCCTCCTGTTAGGCCATCATCTACACGACATAGCCCTGAATTTTCCAATGCGCAGCTCTTTGCAAAAGAGAGATATTGGCAAGGAAAAGCTGTCTTGTACCATTGCATTTTTCTCCCAAACGAAGGTCACTAGAAAGAAAATTTTAAAGACTCCTGTTAGGCCATCATCTACACGACATAGCCCTGAATTTTCCAATGCGTAGCTCTTTGCAAAAGAGAGATATTGGCAAGGAAAAGCTGTCTTGTACCTTTGCATTTTTCTCCCAAACGAAGGACACTAGAAAGAAAATTTTAAAGCCTCCTGTTAGGCCATCATCTACACGACATAGCCCTGAATTTTCCAATGCGCAGCTCTTTGCAAAAGAGAGATATTGGCAAGGAAAAGCTGTCTTGTACCATTGCATTTTTCTCCCAAACGAAGGACACTAGAAAGAAAATTTTAAAGCCTCCTGTTAGGCCATCATCTACACGACATAGCCCTAAATTTTCCAATGCGCAGCTCTTTGCAAAAGAGAGATATTGGCAAGGAAAAGCTGTCTTGTACCATTGCATTTTTCTCCCAAACGAAGGACACTAGAAAGAACATTTTAAAGCCTCCTGTTAGGCCATCATCTACACGACATAGCCCTGAATTTTCCAATGCGCAGCTCTTTGCAAAAGAGAGATATTGGCAAGGAAAAGCTGTCTTGTACCTTTGCATTTTTCTCCCAAACGAAGGACACTAGAAAGAAAATTTTAAAGCCTCCTGTTAGGCCATCATCTACACGACATAGCCCTGAATTTTCCAATGCGCAGCTCTTTGCAAAAGAGAGATATTGGCAAGGAAAAGCTGTCTTGTACCATTGCATTTTTCTCCCAAACGAAGGACACTAGAAAGAAAATTTTAAAGCCTCCTGTTAGGCCATCATCTACACGACATAGCCCTGAATTTTCCAATGCGCAGCTCTTTGCAAAAGAGAGATATTGGCAAGGAAAAGCTGTCTTGTACCATTGCATTTTTCTCCCAAACGAAGGGCGCTAGAAAGAAAATTTTAAAGCCTCCTGTTAGGCCATCATCTACACGACATAGCCCTGAATTTTTTAATGCGCAGCTCTTTGCAAAAGAGAGATATTGGCAAGGAAAAGCTGTCTTGTACCTTTGCATTTTTCTCCCAAACGAAGGGCACTAGAAAGAAAATTTTAAAGCCTCCTGTTAGGCCATCATCTACACGACATAGCCCTGAATTTTCCAATGAGTAGCTCTTTGCAAAAGAGAGATATTGGCAAGGAAAAGCTGTCTTGTACCTTTGCATTTTTCTCCCAAACGAAGGACACTAGAAAGAAAATTTTAAAGCCTCCTGTTAGGCCATCATCTACACGACATAGCCCTGAATTTTCCAATGCGCAGCTCTTTGCAAAAGAGAGATATTGGCAAGGAAAAGCTGTCTTGTACCATTGCATTTTTCTCCCAAACGAAGGACACTAGAAAGAACATTTTAAAGCCTCCTGTTAGGCCATCATCTACACGACATAGCCCTGAATTTTACAATGCGCAGCTCTTTGCAAAAGAGAGATATTGGCAAGGAAAAGCTGTCTTGTACCTTTGCATTTTTCTCCCAAACGAAGGTCACTAGAAAGAAAATTTTAAAGCCTCCTGTTAGGCCATCATCTACACGACATAGCCCTGAATTTTCCAATGCGTAGCTCTTTGCAAAAGAGAGATATTGGCAAGGAAAAGCTGTCTTGTACCTTTGCATTTTTCTCCCAAACGAAGGACACTAGAAAGAAAATTTTAAAGCCTCCTGTTAGGCCATCATCTACACGACATAGCCCTGAATTTTCCAATGCGCAGCTCTTTGCAAAAGAGAGATATTGGCAAGGAAAAGCTGTCTTGTACCTTTGCATTTTTCTCCCAAACGAAGGTCACTAGAAAGAAAATTTTAAAGCCTCCTGTTAGGCCATCATCTACACGACATAGCCCTGAATTTTCCAATGCGTAGCTCTTTGCAAAAGAGAGATATTGGCAAGGAAAAGCTGTCTTGTACCTTTGCATTTTTCTCCCAAACGAAGGACACTAGAAAGAAAATTTTAAAGCCTCCTGTTAGGCCATCATCTACACGACATAGCCCTGAATTTTCCAATGCGCAGCTCTTTGCAAAAGAGAGATATTGGCAAGGAAAAGCTGTCTTGTACCATTGCATTTTTCTCCCAAACGAAGGGCACTAGAAAGAAAATTTTAAAGCCTCCTGTTAGGCCATCATCTACACGACATAGCCCTGAATTTTCCAATGCGCAGCTCTTTGCAAAAGAGAGATATTGGCAAGGAAAAGCTGTCTTGTACCATTGCATTTTTCTCCCAAACGAAGGACACTAGAAAGAACATTTTAAAGCCTCCTGTTAGGCCATCATCTACACGACATAGCCCTGAATTTTCCAATGCGCAGCTCTTTGCAAAAGAGAGATATTGGCAAGGAAAAGCTGTCTTGTACCTTTGCATTTTTCTCCCAAACGAAGGTCACTAGAAAGAAAATTTTAAAGCCTCCTGTTAGGCCATCATCTACACGACATAGCCCTGAATTTTCCAATGCGTAGCTCTTTGCAAAAGAGAGATATTGGCAAGGAAAAGCTGTCTTGTACCTTTGCATTTTTCTCCCAAACGAAGGACACTAGAAAGAAAATTTTAAAGCCTCCTGTTAGGCCATCATCTACACGACATAGCCCTGAATTTTCCAATGCGCAGCTCTTTGCAAAAGAGAGATATTGGCAAGGAAAAGCTGTCTTGTACCATTGCATTTTTCTCCCAAACGAAGGTCACTAGAAAGAAAATTTTAAAGCCTCCTGTTAGGCCATCATCTACACGACATAGCCCTGAATTTTCCAATGCGTAGCTCTTTGCAAAAGAGAGATATTGGCAAGGAAAAGCTGTCTTGTACCTTTGCATTTTTCTCCCAAACGAAGGACACTAGAAAGAAAATTTTAAAGCCTCCTGTTAGGCCATCATCTACACGACATAGCCCTGAATTTTCCAATGCGTAGCTCTTTGCAAAAGAGAGATATTGGCAAGGAAAAGCTGTCTTGTACCTTTGCATTTTTCTCCCAAACGAAGGACACTAGAAAGAAAATTTTAAAGCCTCCTTTTAGGCCATCATCTACACGACATAGCCCTGAATTTTCCAATGCGCAGCTCTTTGCAAAAGAGAGATATTGGCAAGGAAAAGCTGTCTTGTACCATTGCATTTTTCTCCCAAACGAAGGGCACTAGAAAGAAAATTTTAAAGCCTCCTGTTAGGCCATCATCTACACGACATAGCCCTGAATTTTCCAATGCGCAGCTCTTTGCAAAAGAGAGATATTGGCAAGGAAAAGCTGTCTTGTACCATTGCATTTTTCTCCCAAACGAAGGACACTAGAAAGAACATTTTAAAGCCTCCTGTTAGGCCATCATCTACACGACATAGCCCTGAATTTTACAATGCGCAGCTCTTTGCAAAAGAGAGATATTGGCAAGGAAAAGCTGTCTTGTACCTTTGCATTTTTCTCCCAAACGAAGGACACTAGAAAGAAAATTTTAAAGCCTCCTGTTAGGCCATCATCTACACGACATAGCCCTGAATTTTCCAATGCGCAGCTCTTTGCAAAAGAGAGATATTGGCAAGGAAAAGCTGTCTTGTACCTTTGCATTTTTCTCCCAAACGAAGGTCACTAGAAAGAAAATTTTAAAGCCTCCTGTTAGGCCATCATCTACACGACATAGCCCTGAATTTTCCAATGCGCAGCTCTTTGCAAAAGAGAGATATTGGCAAGGAAAAGCTGTCTTGTACCATTGCATTTTTCTCCCAAACGAAGGACACTAGAAAGAACATTTTAAAGCCTCCTGTTAGGCCATCATCTACACGACATAGCCCTGAATTTTCCAATGCGCAGCTCTTTGCAAAAGAGAGATATTGGCAAGGAAAAGCTGTCTTGTACCTTTGCATTTTTCTCCCAAACGAAGGTCACTAGAAAGAAAATTTTAAAGCCTCCTGTTAGGCCATCATCTACACGACATAGCCCTGAATTTTCCAATGCGTAGCTCTTTGCAAAAGAGAGATATTGGCAAGGAAAAGCTGTCTTGTACCTTTGCATTTTTCTCCCAAACGAAGGACACTAGAAAGAAAATTTTAAAGCCTCCTGTTAGGCCATCATCTACACGACATAGCCCTGGATTTTCCAATGCGCAGCTCTTTGCAAAAGAGAGATATTGGCAAGGAAAAGCTGTCTTGTACCATTGCATTTTTCTCCCAAACGAAGGTCACTAGAAAGAAAATTTTAAAGCCTCCTGTTAGGCCATCATCTACACGACATAGCCCTGAATTTTCCAATGCGTAGCTCTTTGCAAAAGAGAGATATTGGCAAGGAAAAGCTGTCTTGTACCTTTGCATTTTTCTCCCAAATGAAGGACACTAGAAAGAAAATTTTAAAGCCTCCTGTTAGGCCATCATCTACACGACATAGCCCTGAATTTTCCAATGCGCAGCTCTTTGCAAAAGAGAGATATTGGCAAGGAAAAGCTGTCTTGTACCATTGCATTTTTCTCCCAAACGAAGGACACTAGAAAGAACATTTTAAAGCCTCCTGTTAGGCCATCATCTACACGACATAGCCCTGAATTTTCCAATGCGCAGCTCTTTGCAAAAGAGAGATATTGGCAAGGAAAAGCTGTCTTGTACCATTGCATTTTTCTCCCAAACGAAGGACACTAGAAAGAACATTTTAAAGCCTCCTGTTAGGCCATTATCTACACGACATAGCCCTGAATTTTCCAATGCGCAGCTCTTTGCAAAAGAGAGATATTGGCAAGGAAAAGCTGTCTTGTACCATTGCATTTTTCTCCCAAACGAAGGTCACTAGAAAGAAAATTTTAAAGACTCCTGTTAGGCCATCATCTACACGACATAGCCCTGAATTTTCCAATGCGTAGCTCTTTGCAAAAGAGAGATATTGGCAAGGAAAAGCTGTCTTGTACCTTTGCATTTTTCTCCCAAACGAAGGACACTAGAAAGAAAATTTTAAAGCCTCCTGTTAGGCCATCATCTACACGACATAGCCCTGAATTTTCCAATGCGCAGCTCTTTGCAAAAGAGAGATATTGGCAAGGAAAAGCTGTCTTGTACCATTGCATTTTTCTCCCAAACGAAGGACACTAGAAAGAAAATTTTAAAGCCTCCTGTTAGGCCATCATCTACACGACATAGCCCTAAATTTTCCAATGCGCAGCTCTTTGCAAAAGAGAGATATTGGCAAGGAAAAGCTGTCTTGTACCATTGCATTTTTCTCCCAAACGAAGGACACTAGAAAGAACATTTTAAAGCCTCCTGTTAGGCCATCATCTACACGACATAGCCCTGAATTTTCCAATGCGCAGCTCTTTGCAAAAGAGAGATATTGGCAAGGAAAAGCTGTCTTGTACCTTTGCATTTTTCTCCCAAACGAAGGACACTAGAAAGAAAATTTTAAAGCCTCCTGTTAGGCCATCATCTACACGACATAGCCCTGAATTTTCCAATGCGCAGCTCTTTGCAAAAGAGAGATATTGGCAAGGAAAAGCTGTCTTGTACCATTGCATTTTTCTCCCAAACGAAGGACACTAGAAAGAAAATTTTAAAGCCTCCTGTTAGGCCATCATCTACACGACATAGCCCTGCATTTTCCAATGCGCAGCTCTTTGCAAAAGAGAGATATTGGCAAGGAAAAGCTGTCTTGTACCATTGCATTTTTCTCCCAAACGAAGGACACTAGAAAGAAAATTTTAAAGCCTCCTGTTAGGCCATCATCTACACGACATAGCCCTGAATTTTCCAATGCGCAGCTCTTTGCAAAAGAGAGATATTGGCAAGGAAAAGCTGTCTTGTACCATTGCATTTTTCTCCCAAACGAAGGGCACTAGAAAGAAAATTTTAAAGCCTCCTGTTAGGCCATCATCTACACGACATAGCCCTGAATTTTCCAATGAGTAGCTCTTTGCAAAAGAGAGATATTGGCAAGGAAAAGCTGTCTTGTACCTTTGCATTTTTCTCCCAAACGAAGGACACTAGAAAGAAAATTTTAAAGCCTCCTGTTAGGCCATCATCTACACGACATAGCCCTGAATTTTCCAATGCGCAGCTCTTTGCAAAAGAGAGATATTGGCAAGGAAAAGCTGTCTTGTACCATTGCATTTTTCTCCCAAACGAAGGACACTAGAAAGAACATTTTAAAGCCTCCTGTTAGGCCATCATCTACACGACATAGCCCTGAATTTTACAATGCGCAGCTCTTTGCAAAAGAGAGATATTGGCAAGGAAAAGCTGTCTTGTACCTTTGCATTTTTCTCCCAAACGAAGGTCACTAGAAAGAAAATTTTAAAGCCTCCTGTTAGGCCATCATCTACACGACATAGCCCTGAATTTTCCAATGCGTAGCTCTTTGCAAAAGAGAGATATTGGCAAGGAAAAGCTGTCTTGTACCTTTGCATTTTTCTCCCAAACGAAGGACACTAGAAAGAAAATTTTAAAGCCTCCTGTTAGGCCATCATCTACACGACATAGCCCTGAATTTTCCAATGCGTAGCTCTTTGCAAAAGAGAGATATTGGCAAGGAAAAGCTGTCTTGTACCTTTGCATTTTTCTCCCAAATGAAGGACACTAGAAAGAACATTTTAAAGCCTCCTGTTAGGCCATCATCTACACGACATAGCCCTGAATTTTACAATGCGCAGCTCTTTGCAAAAGAGAGATATTGGCAAGGAAAAGCTGTCTTGTACCTTTGCATTTTTCTCCCAAACGAAGGTCACTAGAAAGAAAATTTTAAAGCCTCCTGTTAGGCCATCATCTACACGACATAGCCCTGAATTTTCCAATGCGTAGCTCTTTGCAAAAGAGAGATATTGGCAAGGAAAAGCTGTCTTGTACCTTTGCATTTTTCTCCCAAACGAAGGACACTAGAAAGAAAATTTTAAAGCCTCCTGTTAGGCCATCATCTACACGACATAGCCCTGAATTTTCCAATGCGCAGCTCTTTGCAAAAGAGAGATATTGGCAAGGAAAAGCTGTCTTGTACCTTTGCATTTTTCTCCCAAACGAAGGTCACTAGAAAGAAAATTTTAAAGCCTCCTGTTAGGCCATCATCTACACGACATAGCCCTGAATTTTCCAATGCGCAGCTCTTTGCAAAAGAGAGATATTGGCAAGGAAAAGCTGTCTTGTACCATTGCATTTTTCTCCCAAACGAAGGACACTAGAAAGAACATTTTAAAGCCTCCTGTTAGGCCATCATCTACACGACATAGCCCTGAATTTTCCAATGCGCAGCTCTGTGCAAAAGAGAGATATTGGCAAGGAAAAGCTGTCTTGTACCTTTGCATTTTTCTCCCAAACGAAGGTCACTAGAAAGAAAATTTTAAAGCCTCCTGTTAGGCCATCATCTACACGACATAGCCCTGAATTTTCCAATGCGTAGCTCTTTGCAAAAGAGAGATATTGGCAAGGAAAAGCTGTCTTGTACCTTTGCATTTTTCTCCCAAACGAAGGACACTAGAAAGAAAATTTTAAAGCCTCCTGTTAGGCCATCATCTACACGACATAGCCCTGGATTTTCCAATGCGCAGCTCTTTGCAAAAGAGAGATATTGGCAAGGAAAAGCTGTCTTGTACCATTGCATTTTTCTCCCAAACGAAGGTCACTAGAAAGAAAATTTTAAAGCCTCCTGTTAGGCCATCATCTACACGACATAGCCCTGAATTTTCCAATGCGTAGCTCTTTGCAAAAGAGAGATATTGGCAAGGAAAAGCTGTCTTGTACCATTGCATTTTTCTCCCAAACGAAGGACACTAGAAAGAACATTTTAAAGCCTCCTGTTAGGCCATCATCTACACGACATAGCCCTGAATTTTCCAATGCGCAGCTCTTTGCAAAAGAGAGATATTGGCAAGGAAAAGCTGTCTTGTACCATTGCATTTTTCTCCCAAACGAAGGACACTAGAAAGAACATTTTAAAGCCTCCTGTTAGGCCATCATCTACACGACATAGCCCTGAATTTTCCAATGCGCAGCTCTTTGCAAAAGAGAGATATTGGCAAGGAAAAGCTGTCTTGTACCATTGCATTTTTCTCCCAAACGAAGGTCACTAGAAAGAAAATTTTAAAGACTCCTGTTAGGCCATCATCTACACGACATAGCCCTGAATTTTCCAATGCGTAGCTCTTTGCAAAAGAGAGATATTGGCAAGGAAAAGCTGTCTTGTACCTTTGCATTTTTCTCCCAAACGAAGGACACTAGAAAGAACATTTTAAAGCCTCCTGTTAGGCCATCATCTACACGACATAGCCCTGAATTTTACAATGCGCAGCTCTTTGCAAAAGAGAGATATTGGCAAGGAAAAGCTGTCTTGTACCTTTGCATTTTTCTCCCAAACGAAGGTCACTAGAAAGAAAATTTTAAAGCCTCCTGTTAGGCCATCATCTACACGACATAGCCCTGAATTTTCCAATGCGTAGCTCTTTGCAAAAGAGAGATATTGGCAAGGAAAAGCTGTCTTGTACCTTTGCATTTTTCTCCCAAACGAAGGACACTAGAAAGAAAATTTTAAAGCCTCCTGTTAGGCCATCATCTACACGACATAGCCCTGAATTTTCCAATGCGCAGCTCTTTGCAAAAGAGAGATATTGGCAAGGAAAAGCTGTCTTGTACCTTTGCATTTTTCTCCCAAACGAAGGTCACTAGAAAGAAAATTTTAAAGCCTCCTGTTAGGCCATCATCTACACGACATAGCCCTGAATTTTCCAATGCGCAGCTCTTTGCAAAAGAGAGATATTGGCAAGGAAAAGCTGTCTTGTACCATTGCATTTTTCTCCCAAACGAAGGACACTAGAAAGTACATTTTAAAGCCTCCTGTTAGGCCATCATCTACACGACATAGCCCTGAATTTTCCAATGCGCAGCTCTTTGCAAAAGAGAGATATTGGCAAGGAAAAGCTGTCTTGTACCTTTGCATTTTTCTCCCAAACGAAGGTCACTAGAAAGAAAATTTTAAAGCCTCCTGTTAGGCCATCATCTACACGACATAGCCCTGAATTTTCCAATGCGTAGCTCTTTGCAAAAGAGAGATATTGGCAAGGAAAAGTTGTCTTGTACCTTTGCATTTTTCTCCCAAACGAAGGACACTAGAAAGAAAATTTTAAAGCCTCCTGTTAGGCCATCATCTACACGACATAGCCCTGGATTTTCCAATGCGCAGCTCTTTGCAAAAGAGAGATATTGGCAAGGAAAAGCTGTCTTGTACCATTGCATTTTTCTCCCAAACGAAGGTCACTAGAAAGAAAATTTTAAAGCCTCCTGTTAGGCCATCATCTACACGACATAGCCCTGAATTTTCCAATGCGTAGCTCTTTGCAAAAGAGAGATATTGGCAAGGAAAAGCTGTCTTGTACCTTTGCATTTTTCTCCCAAATGAAGGACACTAGAAAGAAAATTTTAAAGCCTCCTGTTAGGCCATCATCTACACGACATAGCCCTGAATTTTCCAATGCGCAGCTCTTTGCAAAAGAGAGATATTGGCAAGGAAAAGCTGTCTTGTACCATTGCATTTTTCTCCCAAACGAAGGACACTAGAAAGAACATTTTAAAGCCTCCTGTTAGGCCATCATCTACACGACATAGCCCTGAATTTTCCAATGCGCAGCTCTTTGCAAAAGAGAGATATTGGCAAGGAAAAGCTGTCTTGTACCATTGCATTTTTCTCCCAAACGAAGGACACTAGAAAGAAAATTTTAAAGCCTCCTGTTAGGCCATCATCTACACGACATAGCCCTAAATTTTCCAATGCGCAGCTCTTTGCAAAAGAGAGATATTGGCAAGGAAAAGCTGTCTTGTACCATTGCATTTTTCTCCCAAACGAAGGACACTAGAAAGAACATTTTAAAGCCTCCTGTTAGGCCATCATCTACACGACATAGCCCTGAATTTTCCAATGCGCAGCTCTTTGCAAAAGAGAGATATTGGCAAGGAAAAGCTGTCTTGTACCTTTGCATTTTTCTCCCAAACGAAGGACACTAGAAAGAAAATTTTAAAGCCTCCTGTTAGGCCATCATCTACACGACATAGCCCTGAATTTTCCAATGCGCAGCTCTTTGCAAAAGAGAGATATTGGCAAGGAAAAGCTGTCTTGTACCATTGCATTTTTCTCCCAAACGAAGGACACTAGAAAGAAAATTTTAAAGCCTCCTGTTAGGCCATCATCTACACGACATAGCCCTGCATTTTCCAATGCGCAGCTCTTTGCAAAAGAGAGATATTGGCAAGGAAAAGCTGTCTTGTACCATTGCATTTTTCTCCCAAACGAAGGACACTAGAAAGAAAATTTTAAAGCCTCCTGTTAGGCCATCATCTACACGACATAGCCCTGAATTTTCCAATGCGCAGCTCTTTGCAAAAGAGAGATATTGGCAAGGAAAAGCTGTCTTGTACCATTGCATTTTTCTCCCAAACGAAGGGCACTAGAAAGAAAATTTTAAAGCCTCCTGTTAGGCCATCATCTACACGACATAGCCCTGAATTTTTTAATGCGCAGCTCTTTGCAAAAGAGAGATATTGGCAAGGAAAAGCTGTCTTGTACCTTTGCATTTTTCTCCCAAACGAAGGGCACTAGAAAGAAAATTTTAAAGCCTCCTGTTAGGCCATCATCTACACGACATAGCCCTGAATTTTCCAATGAGTAGCTCTTTGCAAAAGAGAGATATTGGCAAGGAAAAGCTGTCTTGTACCTTTGCATTTTTCTCCCAAACGAAGGACACTAGAAAGAAAATTTTAAAGCCTCCTGTTAGGCCATCATCTACACGACATAGCCCTGAATTTTCCAATGCGCAGCTCTTTGCAAAAGAGAGATATTGGCAAGGAAAAGCTGTCTTGTACCATTGCATTTTTCTCCCAAACGAAGGACACTAGAAAGAACATTTTAAAGCCTCCTGTTAGGCCATCATCTACACGACATAGCCCTGAATTTTACAATGCGCAGCTCTTTGCAAAAGAGAGATATTGGCAAGGAAAAGCTGTCTTGTACCTTTGCATTTTTCTCCCAAACGAAGGTCACTAGAAAGAAAATTTTAAAGCCTCCTGTTAGGCCATCATCTACACGACATAGCCCTGAATTTTCCAATGCGTAGCTCTTTGCAAAAGAGAGATATTGGCAAGGAAAAGCTGTCTTGTACCTTTGCATTTTTCTCCCAAACGAAGGACACTAGAAAGAAAATTTTAAAGCCTCCTGTTAGGCCATCATCTACACGACATAGCCCTGAATTTTCCAATGCGTAGCTCTTTGCAAAAGAGAGATATTGGCAAGGAAAAGCTGTCTTGTACCTTTGCATTTTTCTCCCAAATGAAGGACACTAGAAAGAACATTTTAAAGCCTCCTGTTAGGCCATCATCTACACGACATAGCCCTGAATTTTACAATGCGCAGCTCTTTGCAAAAGAGAGATATTGGCAAGGAAAAGCTGTCTTGTACCTTTGCATTTTTCTCCCAAACGAAGGTCACTAGAAAGAAAATTTTAAAGCCTCCTGTTAGGCCATCATCTACACGACATAGCCCTGAATTTTCCAATGCGTAGCTCTTTGCAAAAGAGAGATATTGGCAAGGAAAAGCTGTCTTGTACCTTTGCATTTTTCTCCCAAACGAAGGACACTAGAAAGAAAATTTTAAAGCCTCCTGTTAGGCCATCATCTACACGACATAGCCCTGAATTTTCCAATGCGCAGCTCTTTGCAAAAGAGAGATATTGGCAAGGAAAAGCTGTCTTGTACCTTTGCATTTTTCTCCCAAACGAAGGTCACTAGAAAGAAAATTTTAAAGCCTCCTGTTAGGCCATCATCTACACGACATAGCCCTGAATTTTCCAATGCGCAGCTCTTTGCAAAAGAGAGATATTGGCAAGGAAAAGCTGTCTTGTACCATTGCATTTTTCTCCCAAACGAAGGACACTAGAAAGAACATTTTAAAGCCTCCTGTTAGGCCATCATCTACACGACATAGCCCTGAATTTTCCAATGCGCAGCTCTTTGCAAAAGAGAGATATTGGCAAGGAAAAGCTGTCTTGTACCTTTGCATTTTTCTCCCAAACGAAGGTCACTAGAAAGAAAATTTTAAAGCCTCCTGTTAGGCCATCATCTACACGACATAGCCCTGAATTTTCCAATGCGTAGCTCTTTGCAAAAGAGAGATATTGGCAAGGAAAAGCTGTCTTGTACCTTTGCATTTTTCTCCCAAACGAAGGACACTAGAAAGAAAATTTTAAAGCCTCCTGTTAGGCCATCATCTACACGACATAGCCCTGGATTTTCCAATGCGCAGCTCTTTGCAAAAGAGAGATATTGGCAAGGAAAAGCTGTCTTGTACCATTGCATTTTTCTCCCAAACGAAGGTCACTAGAAAGAAAATTTTAAAGCCTCCTGTTAGGCCATCATCTACACGACATAGCCCTGAATTTTCCAATGCGTAGCTCTTTGCAAAAGAGAGATATTGGCAAGGAAAAGCTGTCTTGTACCATTGCATTTTTCTCCCAAACGAAGGACACTAGAAAGAACATTTTAAAGCCTCCTGTTAGGCCATCATCTACACGACATAGCCCTGAATTTTCCAATGCGCAGCTCTTTGCAAAAGAGAGATATTGGCAAGGAAAAGCTGTCTTGTACCATTGCATTTTTCTCCCAAACGAAGGACACTAGAAAGAACATTTTAAAGCCTCCTGTTAGGCCATCATCTACACGACATAGCCCTGAATTTTCCAATGCGCAGCTCTTTGCAAAAGAGAGATATTGGCAAGGAAAAGCTGTCTTGTACCATTGCATTTTTCTCCCAAACGAAGGTCACTAGAAAGAAAATTTTAAAGACTCCTGTTAGGCCATCATCTACACGACATAGCCCTGAATTTTCCAATGCGTAGCTCTTTGCAAAAGAGAGATATTGGCAAGGAAAAGCTGTCTTGTACCTTTGCATTTTTCTCCCAAACGAAGGACACTAGAAAGAACATTTTAAAGCCTCCTGTTAGGCCATCATCTACACGACATAGCCCTGAATTTTACAATGCGCAGCTCTTTGCAAAAGAGAGATATTGGCAAGGAAAAGCTGTCTTGTACCTTTGCATTTTTCTCCCAAACGAAGGTCACTAGAAAGAAAATTTTAAAGCCTCCTGTTAGGCCATCATCTACACGACATAGCCCTGAATTTTCCAATGCGTAGCTCTTTGCAAAAGAGAGATATTGGCAAGGAAAAGCTGTCTTGTACCTTTGCATTTTTCTCCCAAACGAAGGACACTAGAAAGAAAATTTTAAAGCCTCCTGTTAGGCCATCATCTACACGACATAGCCCTGAATTTTCCAATGCGCAGCTCTTTGCAAAAGAGAGATATTGGCAAGGAAAAGCTGTCTTGTACCTTTGCATTTTTCTCCCAAACGAAGGTCACTAGAAAGAAAATTTTAAAGCCTCCTGTTAGGCCATCATCTACACGACATAGCCCTGAATTTTCCAATGCGCAGCTCTTTGCAAAAGAGAGATATTGGCAAGGAAAAGCTGTCTTGTACCATTGCATTTTTCTCCCAAACGAAGGACACTAGAAAGTACATTTTAAAGCCTCCTGTTAGGCCATCATCTACACGACATAGCCCTGAATTTTCCAATGCGCAGCTCTTTGCAAAAGAGAGATATTGGCAAGGAAAAGCTGTCTTGTACCTTTGCATTTTTCTCCCAAACGAAGGTCACTAGAAAGAAAATTTTAAAGCCTCCTGTTAGGCCATCATCTACACGACATAGCCCTGAATTTTCCAATGCGTAGCTCTTTGCAAAAGAGAGATATTGGCAAGGAAAAGTTGTCTTGTACCTTTGCATTTTTCTCCCAAACGAAGGACACTAGAAAGAAAATTTTAAAGCCTCCTGTTAGGCCATCATCTACACGACATAGCCCTGGATTTTCCAATGCGCAGCTCTTTGCAAAAGAGAGATATTGGCAAGGAAAAGCTGTCTTGTACCATTGCATTTTTCTCCCAAACGAAGGTCACTAGAAAGAAAATTTTAAAGCCTCCTGTTAGGCCATCATCTACACGACATAGCCCTGAATTTTCCAATGCGTAGCTCTTTGCAAAAGAGAGATATTGGCAAGGAAAAGCTGTCTTGTACCTTTGCATTTTTCTCCCAAATGAAGGACACTAGAAAGAAAATTTTAAAGCCTCCTGTTAGGCCATCATCTACACGACATAGCCCTGAATTTTCCAATGCGCAGCTCTTTGCAAAAGAGAGATATTGGCAAGGAAAAGCTGTCTTGTACCATTGCATTTTTCTCCCAAACGAAGGACACTAGAAAGAACATTTTAAAGCCTCCTGTTAGGCCATCATCTACACGACATAGCCCTGAATTTTCCAATGCGCAGCTCTTTGCAAAAGAGAGATATTGGCAAGGAAAAGCTGTCTTGTACCATTGCATTTTTCTCCCAAACGAAGGACACTAGAAAGAACATTTTAAAGCCTCCTGTTAGGCCATCATCTACACGACATAGCCCTGAATTTTCCAATGCGTAGCTCTTTGCAAAAGAGAGATATTGGCAAGGAAAAGCTGTCTTGTACCTTTGCATTTTTCTCCCAAACGAAGGACACTAGAAAGAAAATTTTAAAGCCTCCTGTTAGGCCATCATCTACACGACATAGCCCTGAATTTTCCAATGCGCAGCTCTTTGCAAAAGAGAGATATTGGCAAGGAAAAGCTGTCTTGTACCATTGCATTTTTCTCCCAAACGAAGGACACTAGAAAGAAAATTTTAAAGCCTCCTGTTAGGCCATCATCTACACGACATAGCCCTAAATTTTCCAATGCGCAGCTCTTTGCAAAAGAGAGATATTGGCAAGGAAAAGCTGTCTTGTACCATTGCATTTTTCTCCCAAACGAAGGACACTAGAAAGAACATTTTAAAGCCTCCTGTTAGGCCATCATCTACACGACATAGCCCTGAATTTTCCAATGCGCAGCTCTTTGCAAAAGAGAGATATTGGCAAGGAAAAGCTGTCTTGTACCTTTGCATTTTTCTCCCAAACGAAGGACACTAGAAAGAAAATTTTAAAGCCTCCTGTTAGGCCATCATCTACACGACATAGCCCTGAATTTTCCAATGCGCAGCTCTTTGCAAAAGAGAGATATTGGCAAGGAAAAGCTGTCTTGTACCATTGCATTTTTCTCCCAAACTAAGGACACTAGAAAGAAAATTTTAAAGCCTCCTGTTAGGCCATCATCTACACGACATAGCCCTGAATTTTCCAATGCGCAGCTCTTTGCAAAAGAGAGATATTGGCAAGGAAAAGCTGTCTTGTACCATTGCATTTTTCTCCCAAACGAAGGGCACTAGAAAGAAAATTTTAAAGCCTCCTGTTAGGCCATCATCTACACGACATAGCCCTGAATTTTTTAATGCGCAGCTCTTTGCAAAAGAGAGATATTGGCAAGGAAAAGCTGTCTTGTACCTTTGCATTTTTCTCCCAAACGAAGGGCACTAGAAAGAAAATTTTAAAGCCTCCTGTTAGGCCATCATCTACACGACATAGCCCTGAATTTTCCAATGAGTAGCTCTTTGCAAAAGAGAGATATTGGCAAGGAAAAGCTGTCTTGTACCTTTGCATTTTTCTCCCAAACGAAGGACACTAGAAAGAAAATTTTAAAGCCTCCTTTTAGGCCATCATCTACACGACATAGCCCTGAATTTTCCAATGCGCAGCTCTTTGCAAAAGAGAGATATTGGCAAGGAAAAGCTGTCTTGTACCATTGCATTTTTCTCCCAAACGAAGGGCACTAGAAAGAAAATTTTAAAGCCTCCTGTTAGGCCATCATCTACACGACATAGCCCTGAATTTTCCAATGCGCAGCTCTTTGCAAAAGAGAGATATTGGCAAGGAAAAGCTGTCTTGTACCTTTGCATTTTTCTCCCAAACGAAGGTCACTAGAAAGAAAATTTTAAAGCCTCCTGTTAGGCCATCATCTACACGACATAGCCCTGAATTTTCCAATGCGCATCTCTTTGCAAAAGAGAAATATTGGCAAGGAAAAGCTGTCTTGTACCTTTGCATTTTTCTCCCAAACGAAGGTCACTAGAAAGAAAATTTTAAAGCCTCCTGTTAGGCCATCATCTACACGACATAGCCCTGAATTTTCCAATGCGCAGCACTTTGCAAAAGAGAGATATTGGCAAGGAAAAGCTGTCTTGTACCTTTGCATTTTTCTCCCAAACGAAGGTCACTAGAAAGAAAATTTTAAAGCCTCCTGTTAGGCCATCATCTACACGACATAGCCCTGAATTTTCCAATGCGTTGCTCTTTGCAAAAGAGAGATATTGGCAAGGAAAAGCTGTCTTGTACCTTTGCATTTTTCTCCCAAACGAAGGACACTAGAAAGAAAATTTTAAAGCCTCCTGTTAGGCCATCATCTACACGACATAGCCCTGAATTTTCCAATGCGCAGCTCTTTGCAAAAGAGAGATATTGGCAAGGAAAAGCTGTCTTGTACCATTGCATTTTTCTCCCAAACGAAGGGCACTAGAAAGAAAATTTTAAAGCCTCCTGTTAGGCCATCATCTACACGACATAGCCCTGAATTTTCCAATGCGCAGCTCTTTGCAAAAGAGAGATATTGGCAAGGAAAAGCTGTCTTGTACCTTTGCATTTTTCTCCCAAACGAAGGTCACTAGAAAGAAAATTTTAAAGCCTCCTGTTAGGCCATCATCTACACGACATAGCCCTGAATTTTCCAATGCGTAGCTCTTTGCAAAAGAGAGATATTGGCAAGGAAAATCTGTCTTGTACCATTGCATTTTTCTCCCAAACGAAGGACACTAGAAAGAACATTTTAAAGCCTCCTGTTAGGCCATCATCTACACGACATAGCCCTGAATTTTACAATGCGCAGCTCTTTGCAAAAGAGAGATATTGGCAAGGAAAAGCTGTCTTGTACCTTTGCATTTTTCTCCCAAACGAAGGTCACTAGAAAGAAAATTTTAAAGCCTCCTGTTAGGCCATCATCTACACGACATAGCCCTGAATTTTCCAATGCGTAGCTCTTTGCAAAAGAGAGATATTGGCAAGGAAAAGCTGTCTTGTACCTTTGCATTTTTCTCCCAAACGAAGGACACTAGAAAGAAAATTTTAAAGCCTCCTGTTAGGCCATCATCTACACGACATAGCCCTGAATTTTCCAATGCGCAGCTCTTTGCAAAAGAGAGATATTGGCAAGGAAAAGCTGTCTTGTACCATTGCATTTTTCTCCCAAACGAAGGTCACTAGAAAGAAAATTTTAAAGCCTCCTGTTAGGCCATCATCTACACGACATAGCCCTGAATTTTCCAATGCGTAGCTCTTTGCAAAAGAGAGATATTGGCAAGGAAAAGCTGTCTTGTACCTTTGCATTTTTCTCCCAAACGAAGGACACTAGAAAGAAAATTTTAAAGCCTCCTGTTAGGCCATCATCTACACGACATAGCCCTGAATTTTCCAATGCGCAGCTCTTTGCAAAAGAGAGATATTGGCAAGGAAAAGCTGTCTTGTACCATTGCATTTTTCTCCCAAACGAAGGACACTAGAAAGAACATTTTAAAGCCTCCTGTTAGGCCATCATCTACACGACATAGCCCTGAATTTTCCAATGCGCAGCTCTTTGCAAAAGAGAGATATCGGCAAGGAAAAACTGTATTGTACCTTTGCATTTTTCTCCCAAACGAAAGACACTAGAATGAAAATTTTAAAGCCTCCTGTTAGTGCTTCATCTACACGTTATAGCCCTGAATTTTCCAATGCCTAGCTCTTTGCAAAAGAGAGATATCGGCAAGGAAAAGCTGTATTGAACCTTTGCATTTTTCTCCCAAACGAAGGACACTAGAATGAAAATTTTAAAGCCTCCTATTAGTGCTTCATCTACACGTTATAGCCCTGAATTTTCCAATGCCTATCTCTTTGCAAAAGAGAGATATCGGCAAGGAAAAGCTGTATTGTACCTTTGCATTTTTCTCCCAAACGAAGGACACTAGAATGAAAATTTTAAAGCCTCCTGTTAGTGCTTCATCTACACATTATAGCCCGGAATTTTCCAATGCCTAGCTCTTTGCAAAAGAGAGATATTGGCAAGGAAAAGCTGTCTTGTACCTTTGCATTTTTCTCCCAAACGAAGGGCACTAGAAAGAAAATTTTAAAGCCTCCTGTTAGGCCATCATCTACACGACATAGCCCTGAATTTTCCAATGAGTAGCTCTTTGCAAAAGAGAGATATTGGCAAGGAAAAGCTGTCTTGTACCTTTGCATTTTTCTCCCAAACGAAGGACACTAGAAAGAAAATTTTAAAGCCTCCTGTTAGGCCATTATCTACACGACATAGCCCTGAATTTTCCAATGCGCAGCTCTTTGCAAAAGAGAGATATTGGCAAGGAAAAGCTGTCTTGTACCATTGCATTTTTCTCCCAAACGAAGGACACTAGAAAGAAAATTTTAAAGCCTCCTGTTAGGCCATCATCTACACGACATAGCCCTGAATTTTCCAATGCGCAGCTCTTTGCAAAAGAGAGATATTGGCAAGGAAAAGCTGTCTTGTACCATTGCATTTTTCTCCCAAACGAAGGACACTAGAAAGAACATTTTAAAGCCTCCTGTTAGGCCATCATCTACACGACATAGCCCTGAATTTTCCAATGCGCAGCTCTTTGCAAAAGAGATATATTGGCAAGGAAAAGCTGTCTTGTACCTTTGCATTTTTCTCCCAAACGAAGGTCACTAGAAAGAAAATTTTAAAGCCTCCTGTTAGGCCATCATCTACACGACATAGCCCTGAATTTTCCAATGCGCAGCTCTTGGCAAGGAAAAGCTGTCTTGTACCATTGCATTTTTCTCCCAAACGAAGGACACTAGAAAGAAAATTTTAAAGCCTCCTGTTAGGCCATCATCTACACGACATAGCCCTGAATTTTCCAATGCGTAGCTCTTTGCAAAAGAGAGATATTGGCAAGGAAAAGCTGTCTTGTACCTTTGCATTTTTCTCCCAAACGAAGGACACTAGAAAGAAAATTTTAAAGCCTCCTGTTAGGCCATCATCTACACGACATAGCCCTGAATTTTCCAATGCGCAGCTCTTTGCAAAAGAGAGATATTGGCAAGGAAAAGCTGTCTTGTACCATTGCATTTTTCTCCCAAACGAAGGACACTAGAAAGAACATTTTAAAGCCTCCTGTTAGGCCATCATCTACACGACATAGCCCTGAATTTTCCAATGCGCAGCTCTTTGCAAAAGAGAGATATTGGCAAGGAAAAGCTGTCTTGTACCTTTGCATTTTTCTCCCAAACGAAGGTCACTAGAAAGAAAATTTTAAAGCCTCCTGTTAGGCCATCATCTACACGACATAGCCCTGAATTTTCCAATGCGTAGCTCTTTGCATAAGAGAGATATTGGCAAGGAAAAGCTGTCTTGTACCTTTGAATTTTTCTCCCAAACGAAGGACACTAGAAAGAAAATTTTAAAGCCTCCTGTTAGACCATCATCTACACGACATAGCCCTGAATTTTCCAATGCGCAGCTCTTTGCAAAAGAGAGATATTGGCAAGGAAAAGCTGTCTTGTACCTTTGCATTTTTCTCCCAAACGAAGGACACTAGAAAGAAAATTTTAAAGCCTCCTGTTAGGCCATCATCTACACGACATAGCCCTGAATTTTCCAATGCGCAGCTCTTTGCAAAAGAGAGATATTGGCAAGGAAAAGCTGTCTTGTACCATTGCATTTTTCTCCCAAACGAAGGACACTAGAAAGAAAATTTTAAAGCCTCCTGTTAGGCCATCATCTACACGACATAGCCCTGAATTTTCCAATGCGTAGCTCTTTGCAAAAGAGAGATATTGGCAAGGAAAAGCTGTCTTGTACCTTTGCATTTTTCTCCCAAACGAAGGACACTAGAAAGAAAATTTTAAAGCCTCCTGTTAGGCCATCATCTACACGACATAGCCCTGAATTTTCCAATCCGTAGCTCTTTGCAAAAGAGAGATATTGGCAAGGAAAAGCTGTCTTGTACCTTTGCATTTTTCTCCAAAACGAAGGACACTAGAAAGAAAATTTTAAAGCCTCCTGTTAGGCCATCATCTACACGACATAGCCCTGAATTTTCCAATGCGCAGCTCTTTGCAAAAGAGAGATATTGGCAAAGAAAAGCTGTCTTGTACCATTGCATTTTTCTCCCAAACGAAGGACACTAGAAAGAAAATTTTAAAGCCTCCTGTTAGGCCATCATCTACACGACATAGCCCTGAATTTTCCAATGCGCAGCTCTTTGCAAAAGAGAGATATTGGCAAGGAAAAGCTGTCTTGTACCATTGCATTTTTCTCCCAAACGAAGGACACTAGAAAGAACATTTTAAAGCCTCCTGTTAGGCCATCATCTACACGACATAGCCCTGAATTTTCCAATGCGCAGCTCTTTGCAAAAGAGAGATATTGGCAAGGAAAAGCTGTCTTGTACCTTTGCATTTTTCTCCCAAACGAAGGTCACTAGAAAGAAAATTTTAAAGCCTCCTGTTAGGCCATCATCTACACGACATAGCCCTGAATTTTCCAATGCGCAGCCCTTTGCAAAATAGAGATATTGGCAAGGAAAAGCTGTCTTGTACCTTTGCATTTTTCTCCCAAACGAAGGACACTAGAAAGAAAATTTTAAAGCCTCCTGTGTTAGGCCATCATCTACACGACATAGCCCTGAATTTTCCAATGCGCAGCTCTTTGCAAAAGAGAGATATTGGCAAGGAAAAGCTGTCTTGTACCATTGCATTTTTCTCCCAAACGAAGGACACTAGAAAGAAAATTTTAAAGCCTCCTTTTAGGCCATCATCTACACGACATAGCCCTGAATTTTCCAATGCGCAGCTCTTTGCAAAAGAGAGATATTGGCAAGGAAAAGCTGTCTTGTACCATTGCATTTTTCTCCCAAACGAAGGACACTAGAAAGAAAATTTTAAAGCCTCCTGTTAGGCCATCATCTACACGACATAGCCCTGAATTTTCCAATGCGCAGCTCTTTGCAAAAGAGAGATATTGGCAAGGAAAAGCTGTCTTGTACCATTGCATTTTTCTCCCAAACGAAGGACACTAGAAAGAACATTTTAAAGCCTCCTGTTAGGCCATCATCTACACGACATAGCCCTGAATTTTCCAATGCGCAGCTCTTTGCAAAAGAGAGATATTGGCAAGGAAAAGCTGTCTTGTACCTTTGCATTTTTCTCCCAAACGAAGGACACTAGAATGAAAATGTTAAAGCCTCCTGTTAGTGCTTCATCTACACGTTATAGCCCTGAATTTTCAAATGCCTATCTCTTTGCAAAAGAGAGATATCGGCAAGGAAAAGCTGTATTGTAACTTTGCATTTTTCTCCCAAACGAAAGACACTAGAATGAAAATTTTAAAGCCTCCTGTTAGTGCTTCATCTACACGTTATAGCCCTGAATTTTCCAATGCCTATCTCTTTGCAAAAGAGAGATATCGGCAAGGAAAAGCTGTATTGTACCTTTGCATTTTTCTCCCAAACGAAGGACACTTGAATGAAAATTTTAAAGCCTCCTGTTAGTGCTTCATCTACACGTTATAGCCCTGAATTTTCCAATGCCTATCTCTGCAAAAGAGAGATATCGGCAAGGAAAAGCTGTATTGTACCTTTGCATTTTTCTCCCAAACGAAGGACACTAGAATGAAAATTTAAAAGCCTCCTGTTAGTGCTTCATCTACACGTTATAGCCCTGAATTTTCCAATGCCTATCTCTTTGCAAAAGAGAGATATCGGCAAGGAAAAGCTGTATTGTACCTTTGCATTTTTCTCCCAAACGAAGGACACTAGAATGAAAATGTAAAAGCCTCCTGTTAGTGCTTCATCTACACGTTATAGCCCTGAATTTTCCAATGCCTATCTCTTTGCAAAAGAGAGATATCGGCAAGGAAAAACTGTATTGTACCTTTGCATTTTTCTCCCAAACGAAAGACACTAGAATGAAAATTTTAAAGCCTCCTGTTAGTGCTGCATCTACACGTTATAGCCCTGAATTTTCCAATGCCTAGCTCTTTGCAAAAGAGAGATATTGGCAAGGAAAAGCTGTATTGTACCTTTGCATTTTTCTCCCAAACGAAGGACACTAGAATGAAAATTTTAAAGCCTACTGTTAGTGCTTCATCTACACGTTATAGCCCTGAATTTTCCAATGCCTAGCTCTTTGCAAAAGAGAGATATCGGCAAGGAAAAGCTGTATTGTACCTTTGCATTTTTCTCCCAAACGAAAGACACTAGAATGAAAATTTTAAAGCCTCCTGTTAGGCCATCATCTACACGACATAGCCCTGAATTTTCCAATGCGCAGCTCTTTGCAAAAGAGAGATATTGGCAAGGAAAAGCTGTCTTGTACCATTGCGTTTTTCTCCCAAACGAAGGACACTAGAAAGAAAATTTTAAAGCCTCCTGTTAGGCCATCATCTACACGACATAGCCCTGAATTTTCCAATGCGTAGCTCTTTGCAAAAGAGAGATATTGGCAAGGAAAAGCTGTCTTGTACCTTTGCATTTTTCTCCCAAACGAAGGACACTAGAAAGAAAATTTTAAAGCCTCCTGTTAGGCCATCATCTACACGACATAGCCCTGAATTTTCCAATCCGTAGCTCTTTGCAAAAGAGAGATATTGGCAAGGAAAAGCTGTCTTGTACCTTTGCATTTTTCTCCCAAACGAAGGACACTAGAAAGAAAATTTTAAAGCCTCCTGTTAGGCCATCATCTACACGACATAGCCCTGAATTTTCCAATGCGCAGCTCTTTGCAAAAGAGAGATATTGGCAAAGAAAAGCTGTCTTGTACCATTGCATTTTTCTCCCAAACGAAGGACACTAGAAAGAAAATTTTAAAGCCTCCTGTTAGGCCATCATCTACACGACATAGCCCTGAATTTTCCAATGCGTAGCTCTTTGCAAAAGAGAGATATTGGCAAGGAAAAGCTGTCTTGTACCTTTGCATTTTTCTCCCAAACGAAGGACACTAGAAAGAAAATTTTAAAGCCTCCTGTTAGGCCATCATCTACACGACATAGCCCTGAATTTTCCAATGCGCAGCTCTTTGCAAAAGAGAGATATTGGCAAGGAAAAGCTGTCTTGTACCATTGCATTTTTCTCCCAAACGAAGGACACTAGAAAGAACATTTTAAAGCCTCCTGTTAGGCCATCATCTACACGACATAGCCCTGAATTTTCCAATGCGCAGCTCTTTGCAAAAGAGAGATATTGGCAAGGAAAAGCTGTCTTGTACCTTTGCATTTTTCTCCCAAACGAAGGTCACTAGAAAGAAAATTTTAAAGCCTCCTGTTAGGCCATCATCTACACGACATAGCCCTGAATTTTCCAATGCGTAGCTCTTTGCAAAATAGAGATATTGGCAAGGAAAAGCTGTCTTGTACCTTTGCATTTTTCTCCCAAACGAAGGACACTAGAAAGAAAATTTTAAAGCCTCCTGTTAGGCCATCATCTACACGACATAGCCCTGAATTTTCCAATGCGCAGCTCTTTGCAAAAGAGAGATATTGGCAAGGAAAAGCTGTCTTGTACCATTGCATTTTTCTCCCAAACGAAGGACACTAGAAAGAAAATTTTAAAGCCTCCTTTTAGGCCATCATCTACACGACATAGCCCTGAATTTTCCAATGCGCAGCTCTTTGCAAAAGAGAGATATTGGCAAGGAAAAGCTGTCTTGTACCATTGCATTTTTCTCCCAAACGAAGGACACTAGAAAGAAAATTTTAAAGCCTCCTGTTAGGCCATCATCTACACGACATAGCCCTGAATTTTCCAATGCGCAGCTCTTTGCAAAAGAGAGATATTGGCAAGGAAAAGCTGTCTTGTACCATTGCATTTTTCTCCCAAACGAAGGACACTAGAAAGAACATTTTAAAGCCTCCTGTTAGGCCATCATCTACACGACATAGCCCTGAATTTTCCAATGCGCAGCTCTTTGCAAAAGAGAGATATTGGCAAGGAAAAGCTGTCTTGTACCTTTGCATTTTTCTCCCAAACGAAGGACACTAGAATGAAAATTTTAAAGCCTCCTGTTAGTGCTTCATCTACACGTTATAGCCCTGAATTTTCCAATGCCTAGCTCTTTGCAAAAGAGAGATATCGGCAAGGAAAAGCTGTATTGTACCTTTGCATTTTTCTCCCAAACGAAAGACACTAGAATGAAAATTTTAAAGCCTCCTGTTAGGCCATCATCTACACGACATAGCCCTGAATTTTCCAATGCGCAGCTCTTTGCAAAAGAGAGATATTGGCAAGGAAAAGCTGTCTTGTACCATTGCATTTTTCTCCCAAACGAAGGACACTAGAAAGAAAATTTTAAAGCCTCCTGTTAGGCCATCATCTACACGACATAGCCCTGAATTTTCCAATGCGTAGCTCTTTGCAAAAGAGAGATATTGGCAAGGAAAAGCTGTCTTGTACCTTTGCATTTTTCTCCCAAACGAAGGACACTAGAAAGAAAATTTTAAAGCCTCCTGTTAGGCCATCATCTACACGACATAGCCCTGAATTTTCCAATCCGTAGCTCTTTGCAAAAGAGAGATATTGGCAAGGAAAAGCTGTCTTGTACCTTTGCATTTTTCTCCCAAACGAAGGACACTAGAAAGAAAATTTTAAAGCCTCCTGTTAGGCCATCATCTACACGACATAGCCCTGAATTTTCCAATGCGCAGCTCTTTGCAAAAGAGAGATATTGGCAAAGAAAAGCTGTCTTGTACCATTGCATTTTTCTCCCAAACGAAGGACACTAGAAAGAAAATTTTAAAGCCTCCTGTTAGGCCATCATCTACACGACATAGCCCTGAATTTTCCAATGCGTAGCTCTTTGCAAAAGAGAGATATTGGCAAGGAAAAGCTGTCTTGTACCTTTGCATTTTTCTCCCAAACGAAGGACACTAGAAAGAAAATTTTAAAGCCTCCTGTTAGGCCATCATCTACACGACATAGCCCTGAATTTTCCAATGCGCAGCTCTTTGCAAAAGAGAGATATTGGCAAGGAAAAGCTGTCTTGTACCATTGCATTTTTCTCCCAAACGAAGGACACTAGAAAGAACATTTTAAAGCCTCCTGTTAGGCCATCATCTACACGACATAGCCCTGAATTTTCCAATGCGCAGCTCTTTGCAAAAGAGAGATATTGGCAAGGAAAAGCTGTCTTGTACCTTTGCATTTTTCTCCCAAACGAAGGTCACTAGAAAGAAAATTTTAAAGCCTCCTGTTAGGCCATCATCTACACGACATAGCCCTGAATTTTCCAATGCGTAGCTCTTTGCAAAATAGAGATATTGGCAAGGAAAAGCTGTCTTGTACCTTTGCATTTTTCTCCCAAACGAAGGACACTAGAAAGAAAATTTTAAAGCCTCCTGTTAGGCCATCATCTACACGACATAGCCCTGAATGTTCCAATGCGCAGCTCTTTGCAAAAGAGAGATATTGGCAAGGAAAAGCTGTCTTGTACCATTGCATTTTTCTCCCAAACGAAGGACACTAGAAAGAAAATTTTAAAGCCTCCTTTTAGGCCATCATCTACACGACATAGCCCTGAATTTTCCAATGCGCAGCTCTTTGCAAAAGAGAGATATTGGCAAGGAAAAGCTGTCTTGTACCATTGCATTTTTCTCCCAAACGAAGGACACTAGAAAGAAAATTTTAAAGCCTCCTGTTAGGCCATCATCTACACGACATAGCCCTGAATTTTCCAATGCGCAGCTCTTTGCAAAAGAGAGATATTGGGAAGGAAAAGCTGTCTTGTACCATTGCATTTTTCTCCCAAACGAAGGACACTAGAAAGAACATTTTAAAGCCTCCTGTTAGGCCATCATCTACACGACATAGCCCTGAATTTTCCAATGCGCAGCTCTTTGCAAAAGAGAGATATTGGCAAGGAAAAGCTGTCTTGTACCTTTGCATTTTTCTCCCAAACGAAGGACACTAGAATGAAAATTTTAAAGCCTCCTGTTAGTGCTTCATCTACACGTTATAGCCCTGAATTTTCCAATGCCTATCTCTTTGCAAAAGAGAGATATCGGCAAGGAAAAGCTGTATTGTAACTTTGCATTTTTCTCCCAAACGAAAGACACTAGAATGAAAATTTTAAAGCCTCCTGTTAGTGCTTCATCTACACGTTATAGCCCTGAATTTTCCAATGCCTATCTCTTTGCAAAAGAGAGATATCGGCAAGGAAAAGCTGTATTGTACCTTTGCATTTTTCTCCCAAACGAAGGACACTAGAATGAAAATTTTAAAGCCTCCTGTTAGTGCTTCATCTACACGTTATAGCCCTGAATTTTCCAATGCCTATCTCTTTGCAAAAGAGAGATATCGGCAAGGAAAAGCTGTATTGTACCTTTGCATTTTTCTCCCAAACGAAAGACACTAGAATTAAAATTTTAAAGCCTCCTGTTAGTGCTTCATCTACACGTTATAGCCCTGAATTTTCCAATGCCTATCTCTGCAAAAGAGAGATATCGGCAAGGAAAAGCTGTATTGTACCTTTGCATTTTTCTCCCAAACGAAGGACACTAGAATGAAAATTTAAAAGCCTCCTGTTAGTGCTTCATCTACACGTTATAGCCCTGAATTTTCCAATGCCTATCTCTTTGCAAAAGAGAGATATCGGCAAGGAAAAGCTGTATTGTACCTTTGCATTTTTCTCCCAAACGAAGGACACTAGAATGAAAATGTAAAAGCCTCCTGTTAGTGCTTCATCTACACGTTATAGCCCTGAATTTTCCAATGCCTATCTCTTTGCAAAAGAGAGATATCGGCAAGGAAAAACTGTATTGTACCTTTGCATTTTTCTCCCAAACGAAAGACACTAGAATGAAAATTTTAAAGCCTCCTGTTAGTGCTTCATCTACACGTTATAGCCCTGAATTTTCCAATGCCTAGCTCTTTGCAAAAGAGAGATATTGGCAAGGAAAAGCTGTATTGTACCTTTGCATTTTTCTCCCAAACGAAGGACACTAGAATGAAAATTTTAAAGCCTACTGTTAGTGCTTCATCTACACGTTATAGCCCTGAATTTTCCAATGCCTAGCTCTTTGCAAAAGAGAGATATCGGCAAGGAAAAGCTGTATTGTACCTTTGCATTTTTCTCCCAAACGAAAGACACTAGAATGAAAATTTTAAAGCCTCCTGTTAGGCCATCATCTACACGACATAGCCCTGAATTTTCCAATGCGCAGCTCTTTGCAAAAGAGAGATATTGGCAAGGAAAAGCTGTCTTGTACCATTGCATTTTTCTCCCAAACGAAGGACACTAGAAAGAAAATTTTAAAGCCTCCTGTTAGGCCATCATCTACACGACATAGCCCTGAATTTTCCAATGCGTAGCTCTTTGCAAAAGAGAGATATTGGCAAGGAAAAGCTGTCTTGTACCTTTGCATTTTTCTCCCAAACGAAGGACACTAGAAAGAAAATTTTAAAGCCTCCTGTTAGGCCATCATCTACACGACATAGCCCTGAATTTTCCAATCCGTAGCTCTTTGCAAAAGAGAGATATTGGCAAGGAAAAGCTGTCTTGTACCTTTGCATTTTTCTCCCAAACGAAGGACACTAGAAAGAAAATTTTAAAGCCTCCTGTTAGGCCATCATCTACACGACATAGCCCTGAATTTTCCAATGCGTAGCTCTTTGCAAAAGAGAGATATTGGCAAGGAAAAGCTGTCTTGTACCTTTGCATTTTTCTCCCAAACGAAGGACACTAGAAAGAAAATTTTAAAGCCTCCTGTTAGGCCATCATCTACACGACATAGCCCTGAATTTTCCAATGCGCAGCTCTTTGCAAAAGAGAGATATTGGCAAGGAAAAGCTGTCTTGTACCATTGCATTTTTCTCCCAAACGAAGGACACTAGAAAGAACATTTTAAAGCCTCCTGTTAGGCCATCATCTACACGACATAGCCCTGAATTTTCCAATGCGCAGCTCTTTGCAAAAGAGAGATATTGGCAAGGAAAAGCTGTCTTGTACCTTTGCATTTTTCTCCCAAACGAAGGTCACTAGAAAGAAAATTTTAAAGCCTCCTGTTAGGCCATCATCTACACGACATAGCCCTGAATTTTCCAATGCGTAGCTCTTTGCAAAATAGAGATATTGGCAAGGAAAAGCTGTCTTGTACCTTTGCATTTTTCTCCCAAACGAAGGACACTAGAAAGAAAATTTTAAAGCCTCCTGTTAGGCCATCATCTACACGACATAGCCCTGAATTTTCCAATGCGCAGCTCTTTGCAAAAGAGAGATATTGGCAAGGAAAAGCTGTCTTGTACCATTGCATTTTTCTCCCAAACGAAGGACACTAGAAAGAAAATTTTAAAGCCTCCTTTTAGGCCATCATCTACACGACATAGCCCTGAATTTTCCAATGCGCAGCTCTTTGCAAAAGAGAGATATTGGCAAGGAAAAGCTGTCTTGTACCATTGCATTTTTCTCCCAAACGAAGGACACTAGAAAGAAAATTTTAAAGCCTCCTGTTAGGCCATCATCTACACGACATAGCCCTGAATTTTCCAATGCGCAGCTCTTTGCAAAAGAGAGATATTGGCAAGGAAAAGCTGTCTTGTACCATTGCATTTTTCTCCCAAACGAAGGACACCAGAAAGAACATTTTAAAGCCTCCTGTTAGGCCATCATCTACACGACATAGCCCTGAATTTTCCAATGCGCAGCTCTTTGCAAAAGAGAGATATTGGCAAGGAAAAGCTGTCTTGTACCTTTGCATTTTTCTCCCAAACGAAGGACACTAGAATGAAAATTTTAAAGCCTCCTGTTAGTGCTTCATCTACACGTTATAGCCCTGAATTTTCCAATGCCTAGCTCTTTGCAAAAGAGAGATATCGGCAAGGAAAAGCTGTATTGTACCTTTGCATTTTTCTCCCAAACGAAAGACACTAGAATGAAAATTTTAAAGCCTCCTGTTAGGCCATCATCTACACGACATAGCCCTGAATTTTCCAATGCGCAGCTCTTTGCAAAAGAGAGATATTGGCAAGGAAAAGCTGTCTTGTACCATTGCATTTTTCTCCCAAACGAAGGACACTAGAAAGAAAATTTTAAAGCCTCCTGTTAGGCCATCATCTACACGACATAGCCCTGAATTTTCCAATGCGTAGCTCTTTGCAAAAGAGAGATATTGGCAAGGAAAAGCTGTCTTGTACCTTTGCATTTTTCTCCCAAACGAAGGACACTAGAAAGAAAATTTTAAAGCCTCCTGTTAGGCCATCATCTACACGACATAGCCCTGAATTTTCCAATGCGCAGCTCTTTGCAAAAGAGAGATATTGGCAAGGAAAAGCTGTCTTGTACCATTGCATTTTTCTCCCAAACGAAGGACACTAGAAAGAAAATTTTAAAGCCTCCTTTTAGGCCATCATCTACACGACATAGCCCTGAATTTTCCAATGCGCAGCTCTTTGCAAAAGAGAGATATTGGCAAGGAAAAGCTGTCTTGTACCATTGCATTTTTCTCCCAAACGAAGGACACTAGAAAGAAAATTTTAAAGCCTCCTGTTAGGCCATCATCTACACGACATAGCCCTGAATTTTCCAATGCGCAGCTCTTTGCAAAAGAGAGATATTGGCAAGGAAAAGCTGTCTTGTACCATTGCATTTTTCTCCCAAACGAAGGACACCAGAAAGAACATTTTAAAGCCTCCTGTTAGGCCATCATCTACACGACATAGCCCTGAATTTTCCAATGCGCAGCTCTTTGCAAAAGAGAGATATTGGCAAGGAAAAGCTGTCTTGTACCTTTGCATTTTTCTCCCAAACGAAGGACACTAGAATGAAAATTTTAAAGCCTCCTGTTAGTGCTTCATCTACACGTTATAGCCCTGAATTTTCCAATGCCTAGCTCTTTGCAAAAGAGAGATATCGGCAAGGAAAAGCTGTATTGTACCTTTGCATTTTTCTCCCAAACGAAAGACACTAGAATGAAAATTTTAAAGCCTCCTGTTAGGCCATCATCTACACGACATAGCCCTGAATTTTCCAATGCGCAGCTCTTTGCAAAAGAGAGATATTGGCAAGGAAAAGCTGTCTTGTACCATTGCATTTTTCTCCCAAACGAAGGACACTAGAAAGAAAATTTTAAAGCCTCCTGTTAGGCCATCATCTACACGACATAGCCCTGAATTTTCCAATGCGTAGCTCTTTGCAAAAGAGAGATATTGGCAAGGAAAAGCTGTCTTGTACCTTTGCATTTTTCTCCCAAACGAAGGACACTAGAAAGAAAATTTTAAAGCCTCCTGTTAGGCCATCATCTACACGACATAGCCCTGAATTTTCCAATCCGTAGCTCTTTGCAAAAGAGAGATATTGGCAAGGAAAAGCTGTCTTGTACCTTTGCATTTTTCTCCCAAACGAAGGACACTAGAAAGAAAATTTTAAAGCCTCCTGTTAGGCCATCATCTACACGACATAGCCCTGAATTTTCCAATGCGCAGCTCTTTGCAAAAGAGAGATATTGGCAAAGAAAAGCTGTCTTGTACCATTGCATTTTTCTCCCAAACGAAGGACACTAGAAAGAAAATTTTAAAGCCTCCTGTTAGGCCATCATCTACACGACATAGCCCTGAATTTTCCAATGCGTAGCTCTTTGCAAAAGAGAGATATTGGCAAGGAAAAGCTGTCTTGTACCTTTGCATTTTTCTCCCAAACGAAGGACACTAGAAAGAAAATTTTAAAGCCTCCTGTTAGGCCATCATCTACACGACATAGCCCTGAATTTTCCAATGCGCAGCTCTTTGCAAAAGAGAGATATTGGCAAGGAAAAGCTGTCTTGTACCATTGCATTTTTCTCCCAAACGAAGGACACTAGAAAGAACATTTTAAAGCCTCCTGTTAGGCCATCATCTACACGACATAGCCCTGAATTTTCCAATGCGCAGCTCTTTGCAAAAGAGAGATATTGGCAAGGAAAAGCTGTCTTGTACCTTTGCATTTTTCTCCCAAACGAAGGTCAATAGAAAGAAAATTTTAAAGCCTCCTGTTAGGCCATCATCTACACGACATAGCCCTGAATTTTCCAATGCGTAGCTCTTTGCAAAATAGAGATATTGGCAAGGAAAAGCTGTCTTGTACCTTTGCATTTTTCTCCCAAACGAAGGACACTAGAAAGAAAATTTTAAAGCCTCCTGTTAGGCCATCATCTACACGACATAGCCCTGAATTTTCCAATGCGCAGCTCTTTGCAAAAGAGAGATATTGGCAAGGAAAAGCTGTCTTGTACCATTGCATTTTTCTCCCAAACGAAGGACACTAGAAAGAAAATTTTAAAGCCTCCTTTTAGGCCATCATCTACACGACATAGCCCTGAATTTTCCAATGCGTAGCTCTTTGCAAAAGAGAGATATTGGCAAGGAAAAGCTGTCTTGTACCATTGCATTTTTCTCCCAAACGAAGGACACTAGAAAGAAAATTTTAAAGCCTCCTTTTAGGCCATCATCTACACGACATAGCCCTGAATTTTCCAATGCGCAGCTCTTTGCAAAAGAGAGATATTGGCAAGGAAAAGCTGTCTTGTACCATTGCATTTTTCTCCCAGACGAAGGACACTAGAAAGAAAATTTTAAAGCCTCCTGTTAGGCCATCATCTACACGACATAGCCCTGAATTTTCCAATGCGCAGCTCTTTGCAAAAGAGAGATATTGGCAAGGAAAAGCTGTCTTGTACCTTTGCATTTTTCTCCCAAACGAAGGACACTAGAAAGAAAATTTTAAAGCCTCCTGTTAGGCCATCATCTACACGACATAGCCCTGAATTTTCCAATGCGCAGCTCTTTGCAAAAGAGAGATATTGGCAAGGAAAAGCTGTCTTGTACCATTGCATTTTTCTCCCAAACGAAGGACACTAGAAAGAACATTTTAAAGCCTCCTGTTAGGCCATCATCTACACGACATAGCCCTGAATTTTCCAATGCGCAGCTCTTTGCAAAAGAGAGATATTGGCAAGGAAAAGCTGTCTTGTACCTTTGCATTTTTCTCCCAAACGAAGGACACTAGAATGAAAATTTTAAAGCCTCCTGTTAGTGCTTCATCTACACGTTATAGCCCTGAATTTTCCAATGCCTATCTCTTTGCAAAAGAGAGATATCGGCAAGGAAAAGCTGTATTGTACCTTTGCATTTTTCTCCCAAACGAAGGACACTAGAATGAAAATTTAAAAGCCTCCTGTTAGTGCTTCATCTACACGTTATAGTCCTGAATTTTCCAATGCCTATCTCTTTGCAAAAGAGAGATATCGGCAAGGAAAAACTGTATTGTACCTTTGCATTTTTCTCCCAAACGAAAGACACTAGAATGAAAATTTTAAAGCCTCCTGTTAGTGCTTCATCTACACGTTATAGCCCTGAATTTTCCAATGCCTAGCTCTTTGCAAAAGAGAGATATTGGCAAGGAAATGCTGTATTGTACCTTTGCATTTTTCTCTCAAACGAAGGACACTAGAATGAAAATTTTAAAGCCTCCTATTAGTGCTTCGTCTACACGTTATAGCCCTGAATTTTCCAATGCCTATCTCTTTGCAAAAGAGAGATATCGGCAAGGAAAAGCTGTATTGTACCTTTGCATTTTTCTCCCAAACGAAGGACACTAGAATGAAAATTTTAAAGCCTCCTGTTAGTGCTTCATCTACACGTTATAGCCCTGAATTTTCCAATGCCTATCTCTTTGCAAAAGAGAGATATCGGCAAGGAAAAGCTGTATTGTACCTTTGCATTTTTCTCCCAAACGAAAGACACTAGAATGAACATTTTAAAGCCTCCTGTTAGTGCTTCATCTACACGTTATAGCCCTGAATTTTCCAATGCCTATCTCTTTGCAAAAGAGAGATATCGGCAAGGAAATGCTGTATTGTACCTTTGCATTTTTCTCCCAAACGAAAGACACTAGAATGAAAATTTTAAAGCCTCCTGTTAGTGCTTCATCTACACGGTATAGCCCTGAATTTTCCAATGCCTAGCTCTTTGCAAAAGAGAGATATTGGCAAGGAAAAGCTGTATTGTACCTTTGCATTTTTCTCCCAAACGAAGGACACTAGATTGAAAATTTTAAAGCCTCCTATTAGTGCTTCATCTACACGTTATAGCCCTGAATTTTCCAATGCCTATCTCTTTGCAAAAGAGAGATATCGGCAAGGAAAAGCTGTATTGTACCTTTGCATTTTTCTCCCAAACGAAGGACACTAGAATTAAAATTTTAAAGCCTCCTGTTAGTGCTTCATCTACACGTTATAGCCCTGAATTTTCCAATGCCTATCTCTTTGCAAAAGAGAGATATCGGCAAGGAAAAGCTGTATTGTACCTTTGCATTTTTCTCCCAAACGAAGGACACTAGAATGAAAATTTAAAAGCCTCCTGTTAGTGCTTCATCTACACGTTATAGCCCTGAATTTTCCAATGCCTATCTCTTTGCAAAAGAGAGATATCGGCAAGGAAAAGCTGTATTGTACCTTTGCATTTTTCTCCCAAACGAAGGACACTAGAATGAAAATTTAAAAGCCTCCTGTTAGTGCTTCATCTACACGTTATAGTCCTGAATTTTCCAATGCCTATCTCTTTGCAAAAGAGAGATATCGGCAAGGAAAAACTGTATTGTACCTTTGCATTTTTCTCCCAAACGAAAGACACTAGAATGAAAATTTTAAAGCCTCCTGTTAGTGCTTCATCTACACGTTATAGCCCTGAATTTTCCAATGCCTAGCTCTTTGCAAAAGAGAGATATTGGCAAGGAAATGCTGTATTGTACCTTTGCATTTTTCTCTCAAACGAAGGACACTAGAATGAAAATTTTAAAGCCTACTGTTAGTGCTTCATCTACACGTTATAGCCCTGAATTTTCCAATGCCTAGCTCTTTGCAAAAGAGAGATATCGGCAAGGAAAAGCTGTATTGTACCTTTGCATTTTTCTCCCAAACGAAAGACACTAGAATGAAAATTTTAAAGCCTCCTGTTAGTGCTTCATCTACACGTTATAGCCCTGAATTTTCCAATGCCTATCTCTTTGCAAAAGAGAGATATCGGCAAGGAAAAGCTGTATTGAACCTTTGCATTTTTCTCCCAAACGAAGGACACTAGAATGAAAATTTTAAAGCCTCCTGTTAGTGCTTCATCTACACGTTATAGCCCTGAATTTTCCAATGCCTATCTCTTTGCAAAAGAGAGATATCGGCAAGGAAAAGCTGTATTGTACCTTTGCATTTTTCTCCCAAACGAAAGACACTAGAATGAACATTTTAAAGCCTCCTGTTAGTGCTTCATCTACACGTTATAGCCCTGAATTTTCCAATGCCTATCTCTTTGCAAAAGAGAGATATCGGCAAGGAAATGCTGTATTGTACCTTTGCATTTTTCTCCCAAACGAAAGACACTAGAATGAAAATTTTAAAGCCTCCTGTTAGTGCTTCATCTACACGGTATAGCCCTGAATTTTCCAATGCCTAGCTCTTTGCAAAAGAGAGATATCGGCAAGGAAAAGCAGCATTGTACCTTTGCATTTTTCTCCCAAACGAAAGACACTAGAATGAAAATTGTAAAGCCTCCTGTTAGTGCTTCATCTACACGTTATAGCCCTGCATTTTCCAATGCCTAGCTCTTTGCAAAAGAGAGATATTGGCAAGGAAAAGCTGTATTGTACCTTTGCATTTTTCTCCCAAACGAAAGACACTAGAATTAAAATTTTAAAGCCTCCTGTTAGTGCTTCATCTACACGTTATAGCCCTGAATTTTCCAATGCCTAGCTCTTTGCAAAAGAGAGATATTGGCAAGGAAAAGCTGTATTGTACCTTTGCATTTTTCTCCCAAACGAAGGAAACTAGAATGAAAATTTTAAAGCCTACTGTTAGTGCTTCATCTACACGTTATAGCCCTGAATTTTCCAATGCCTAGCTCTTTGCAAAAGAGAGATATCGGCAAGGAAAAGCTGTATTGTACCTTTGCATTTTTCTCCCAAACGAAAGACACTAGAATGAAAATTTTAAAGCCTCCTGTTAGTGCTTCATCTACACGTTATAGCCCTGCATTTTCCAATGCCTAGCTCTTTGCAAAAGAGAGATATTGGCAAGGAAAAGCTGTATTGTACCTTTGCATTTTTCTCCCAAACGAAAGACACTAGAATGAAAATTTTAAAGCCTCCTGTTAGTGCTTCATCTACGCGTTATAGCCCTGAATTTTCCAATGCCTATCTCTTTGCCAAAGAGAGATATCGGCAAGGAAAAACTGTATTGTACCTTTGCATTTTTCTCCCAAACGAAAGACACTAGAATGAAAATTTTAAAGCCTCCTGTTAGTGCTTCATCTACACGTTATAGCCCTGAATTTTCCAATGCCTATCTCTTTGCCAAAGAGAGATATCGGCAAGGAAAAACTGTATTGTACCTTTGCATTTTTCTCCCAAACGAAGGACACTAGAATGAAAATTTAAAAGCCTCCTGTTAGTGCTTCATCTACACGGTATAGCCCTGAATTTTCCAATGCCTAGCTCTTTGCAAAAGAGAGATATTGGCAAGGAAAAGCTGTATTGTACCTTTGCATTTTTTCTCTCAAACGAAAGACACTAGAATGAAAATTTTAAAGCCTCCTGTTAGTGCTTCATCTTCACGTTATAGCCCTGCATTTTCAAATGCCTATCTCTTTGCAAAAGAGAGATATCGGCAAGGAAAAGCAGCATTGTACTTTTGCATTTTTCTCCCAAACGAAGGACACTAGAATGAAAATTTAAAAGCCTCCTGTTAGTGCTTCATCTACACGGTATAGCCCTGAATTTTCCAATGCCTAGCTCTTTGCAAAAGAGAGATATTGGCAAGGAAAAGCTGTATTGTACCTTTGCATTTTTCTCCCAAACGAAGGACACTAGAATGAAAATTTTAAAGCCTCCTGTTAGTGCTTCATCTGCACGTTATAGCCCTGAATTTTCCAATGCCTATCTCTTTGCAAAAGAGATATATTGGCAAGGAAAAGCTGTATTGTACCTTTGCATTTTTTCTCTCAAACGAAAGACACTAGAATGAAAATTTTAAAGCCTCCTGTTAGTGCTTCATCTACACGTTATAGCCCTGAATTTTCCAATGCCTATCTCTTTGCAAAAGAGAGATATCGGCAAGGAAAAGCTGTATTGTACCTTTGCATTTTTCTCCCAAACGAAGGACACTAGAATGAAAATTTAAAAGCCTCCTGTTAGTGCTTCATCTACACGGTATAGCCCTGAATTTTCCAATGCCTAGCTCTTTGCAAAAGAGAGATATTGGCAAGGAAAAGCTGTATTGTACCTTTGCATTTTTCTCCCAAACGAAGGACACTAGAATGAAAATTTTAAAGCCTCCTGTTAGTGCTTCATCTGCACGTTATAGCCCTGAATTTTCCAATGCCTATCTCTTTGCAAAAGAGATATATTGGCAAGGAAAAACTGTATTGTACCTTTGCATTTTTCTCCTAAACGAAAGACACTAGAATGAAAATTTTAAAGCCTCCTGTTAGTGCTTCATCTACACGTTATAGCCCTGAATTTTCCAATGCCTAGCTCTTTGCAAAAGAGAGATATTGGCAAGGAAAAGCTGTATTATACCTTTGCATTTTTCTCCCAAACGAAAGACACTAGAATGAAAATTTTAAAGCCTACTGTTAATGCTTCATCTACACGTTATAGCCCTGAATTTTCCAATGCCTAGCTCTTTGCAAAAGAGAGATATCGGCAAGGAAAAGCTGTATTGTACCTTTGCATTTTTCTCCCAAACGAAAGACACTAGAATGAAAATTTTAAAGCCTCCTGTTAGTGCTTCATCTACACGTTATAGCCCTGAATTTTCCAATGCCTATCTCTTTGCAAAAGAGAGATATCGGCAAGGAAAAGCTGTATTGTACCTTTGCATTTTTCTCCCAAACGAAGGACACTAGAATGAAAATTTTAAAGCCTCCTATTAGTGCTTCATCTACACGTTATAGCCCTGAATTTTCCAATTCCTATCTCTTTGCAAAAGAGAGATATCGGCAAGGAAAAGAGGTATTGTACCTTTGCATTTTTCTCCCAAACGAAGGACACTAGAATAAAAATTTTAAAGCCTCCTGTTAGTGCTTCATCTACACGTTATAGCCCTGAATTTTCCAATGCCTATCTCTTTGCAAAAGAGAGATATCGGCAAGGAAAAGCTGTATTGTACCTTTGCATTTTTCTCCCAAACGAAAGACACTAGAATGAAAATTTTAAAGCCTCCTGTTAGTGCTTCATCTACACGTTATAGCCCTGAATTTTCCAATGCCTATCTCTTTGCAAAAGAGAGATATCGGCAAGGAAATGCTGTATTGTACCTTTGCATTTTTCTCCCAAACGAAAGACACTAGAATGAAAATTTTAAAGCCTCCTGTTAGTGCTTCATCTACACGTTATAGCCCTGCATTTTCCAATGCCTATCTCTTTGCAAAAGAGAGATATCGGCAAGGAAAAGCTGCATTGTACTTTTGCATTTTTCTCCCAAACGAAAGACACTAGAATGAAAATTTTAAAGCCTCCTGTTAGTGCTTCATCTACACGTAATAGCCCTGAATTTTCCAATGCCTATCTCTTTACAAAAGAGAGATATCGGCAAGGAAATGCTGTATTGTACCTTTGCATTTTTCTCCCAAACGAAAGACACTAGAATGAAAATTTTAAAGCCTCCTGTTAGTGCTTCATCTACACGTTATAGCCCTGCATTTTCCAATGCCTAGCTCTTTGCAAAAGAGAGATATTGGCAAGGAAAAGCTGTATTGTACCTTTGCATTTTTCTCCCAAACGAAAGACACTAGAATGAAAATTTTAAAGCCTCCTGTTAGTGCTTCATCTACGCGTTATAGCCCTGAATTTTCCAATGCCTATCTCTTTGCCAAAGAGAGATATCGGCAAGGAAAAACTGTATTGTACCTTTGCATTTTTCTCCCAAACGTAAGACACTAGAATGAAAATTTTAAAGCCTCCTGTTAGTGCTTCATCTACACGTTATAGCCCTGAATTTTCCAATGCCTATCTCTTTGCAAAAGAAAGATATCGGCAAGGAAAAGCTGTATTGTACCTTTGCATTTTTCTCCCAAACGAAGGACACTAGAATGAAAATTTAAAAGCCTCCTGTTAGTGCTTCATCTACACGGTATAGCCCTGAATTTTCCAATGCCTAGCTCTTTGCAAAAGAGAGATATTGGCAAGGAAAAGCTGTATTGTACCTTTGCATTTTTCTCCCAAACGAAAGACACTAGAATTAAAATTTTAAAGCCTACTGTTAGTGCTTCATCTACACGTTATAGCCCTGAATTTTCCAATGCCTATCTCTTTGCAAAAGAGAGATATCGGCAAGGAAAAGCTGTATTGTACCTTTGCATTTTTCTCCCAAACGAAGGACACTAGAATGAAAATTTAAAAGCCTCCTGTTAGTGCTTCATCTACACGGTATAGCCCTGAATTTTCCAATGCCTAGCTCTTTGCAAAAGAGAGATATTGGCAAGGAAAAGCTGTATTGTACCTTTGCATTTTTCTCCCAAACGAAGGACACTAGAATGAAAATTTTAAAGCCTCCTGTTAGTGCTTCATCTACACGTTATAGCCCTGAATTTTCCAATGCCTAGCTCTTTGCAAAAGAGAGATATCGGCAAGGAAAATCTGTATTGTACCTTTGCATTTTTCTCCCAAACGAAAGACACTAGAATGAAAATTTTAAAGCCTCCTGTTAGTGCTTCATCTACACGTTATAGCCCTGCATTTTCCAATTGCTATCTCTTTGCAAAAGAGAGATATCGGCAAGGAAAAGCTGCATTGTACTTTTGCATTTTTCTCCCAAACGAAAGACACTAGAATGAAAATTTTAAAGCCTCCTGTTAGTGCTTCATCTACACGTAATAGCCCTGAATTTTCCAATGCCTATCTCTTTACAAAAGAGAGATATCGGCAAGGAAATGCTGTATTGTACCTTTGCATTTTTCTCCCAAACGAAAGACACTAGAATGAAAATTTTAAAGCCTCCTGTTAGTGCTTCATCTACACGTTATAGCCCTGCATTTTCCAATGCCTAGATCTTTGCAAAAGAGAGATATTGGCAAGGAAAAGCTGTATTGTACCTTTGCATTTTTCTCCCAAACGAAAGACACTAGAATGAAAATTTTAAAGCCTCCTGTTAGTGCTTCATCTACGCGTTATAGCCCTGAATTTTCCAATGCCTATCTCTTTGCCAAAGAGAGATATCGGCAAGGAAAAACTGTATTGTACCTTTGCATTTTTCTCCCAAACGAAAGACACTAGAATGAAAATTTTAAAGCCTCCTGTTAGTGCTTCATCTACACGTTATAGCCCTGAATTTTCCAATGCCTATCTCTTTGCCAAAGAGAGATATCGGCAAGGAAAAACTGTATTGTACCTTTGCATTTTTCCCCCAAACGAAGGACACTAGAATGAAAATTTAAAAGCCTCCTGTTAGTGCTTCATCTACACGGCATAGCCCTGAATTTTCCAATGCCTAGCTCTTTGCAAAAGAGAGATATTGGCAAGGAAAAGCTGTATTGTACCTTTGCATTTTTTCTCTCAAACGAAAGACACTAGAATGAAAATTTTAAAGCCTCCTGTTAGTGCTTCATCTACACGTTATAGCCCTGCATTTTCAAATGCCTATCTCTTTGCAAAAGAGAGATATCGGCAAGGAAAAGCAGCATTGTACTTTTGCATTTTTCTCCCAAACGAAAGAAACTAGAATGAAAATTTTAAAGCCTCCTGTTAGTGCTTCATCTACACGTTATAGCCCTGAATTTTCCAATGCCTAGCTCTTTGCAAAAGAGAGATATCGGCAAGGAAAAGCTGTATTGTACCTTTGCATTTTTCTCCCAAACGAAGGACACTAGATTGAAAATTTTAAAGCCTCCTATTAGTGCTTCATCTACACGTTATAGCCCTGAATTTTCCAATGCCTATCTCTTTGCAAAAGAGAGATATCGGCAAGGAAAAGCTGTATTGTACCTTTGCATTTTTCTCCCAAACGAAGGACACTAGAATGAAAATTTTAAAGCCTCCTGTTAGTGCTTCATCTACACGTTATAGCCCTGAATTTTCCAATGCCTATCTCTTTGCAAAAGAGAGATATCGGCAAGGAAAAGCTGTATTGTACCTTTGCATTTTTCTCCCAAACGAAAGACACTAGAATGAAAATTTTAAAGCCTCCTGTTAGTGCTTCATCTACACGTTATAGCCCTGAATTTTCCAATGCCTATCTCTTTGCAAAAGAGAGATATCGGCAAGGAAAAGCTGTATTGTACCTTTGCATTTTTCTCCCAAACGAAAGACACTAGAATGAAAATTTTAAAGCCTCCTGTTAGGGCTTCATCTACACGTTATAGCCCTGAATTTTCCAATGCCTATCTCTTTGCAAAAGAGAGATATCGGCAAGGAAAAGCTGTATTGTACCTTTGCATTTTTCTCCCAAACGAAGGACACTAGAATGAAAATTTAAAAGCCTCCTGTTAGTGCTTCATCTACACGGTATAGCCCTGAATTTTCCAATGCCTAGCTCTTTGCAAAAGAGAGATATTGGCAAGGAAAAGCTGTATTGTACCTTTGCATTTTTCTCCCAAACGAAGGACACTAGAATGAAAATTTTAAAGCCTCCTGTTAGTGCTTCATCTGCACGTTATAGCCCTGAATTTTCCAATGCCTATCTCTTTGCAAAAGAGATATATTGGCAAGGAAAAACTGTATTGTACCTTTGCATTTTTCTCCTAAACGAAAGACACTAGAATGAAAATTTTAAAGCCTCCTGTTAGTGCTTCATCTACACGTTATAGCCCTGAATTTTCCAATGCCTAGATCTTTGCAAAAGAGAGATATTGGCAAGGAAAAGCTGTATTGTACCTTTGCATTTTTCTCCCAAACGAAAGACACTAGAATGAAAATTTTAAAGCCTACTGTTAATGCTTCATCTACACGTTATAGCCCTGAATTTTCCAATGCCTATCTCTTTGCAAAAGAGAGATATCGGCAAGGAAAAGCTGTATTGTACCTTTGCATTTTTCTCCCAAACGAAGGACACTAGAATGAAAATTTTAAAGCCTCCTATTAGTGCTTCATCTACACGTTATAGCCCTGAATTTTCCAATTCCTATCTCTTTGCAAAAGAGAGATATCGGCAAGGAAAAGCTGTATTGTACCTTTGCATTTTTCTCCCAAACGAAGGACACTAGAATAAAATTTTTAAAGCCTCCTGTTAGTGCTTCATCTACACGTTATAGCCCTGAATTTTCCAATGCCTATCTCTTTGCAAAAGAGAGATATCGTCAAGGAAAAGCTGTATTGTACCTTTGCATTTTTCTCCCAAACGAAAGACACTAGAATGAAAATTTTAAAGCCTCCTGTTAGTGCTTCATCTACACGTTAAAGCCCTGAATTTTCCAATGCCTATCTCTTTGCAAAAGAGAGATATCGGCAAGGAAAAGCTGTATTGTACCTTTGCATTTTTCTCCCAAACGAAGGACACTAGAATGAAAATTTAAAAGCCTCCTGTTAGTGCTTCATCTACACGGTATAGCCCTGAATTTTCCAATGCCTAGCTCTTTGCAAAAGAGAGATATTGGCAAGGAAAAGCTGTATTGTACCTTTGCATTTTTCTCCCAAACGAAGGACACTAGAATGAAAATTTTAAAGCCTCCTGTTAGTGCTTCATCTGCACGTTATAGCCCTGAATTTTCCAATGCCTATCTCTTTGCAAAAGAGATATATTGGCAAGGAAAAACTGTATTGTACCTTTGCATTTTTCTCCTAAACGAAAGACACTAGAATGAAAATTTTAAAGCCTCCTGTTAGTGCTTCATCTACACGTTATAGCCCTGAATTTTCCAATGCCTAGCTCTTTGCAAAAGAGAGATATTGGCAAGGAAAAGCTGTATTATACCTTTGCATTTTTCTCCCAAACGAAAGACACTAGAATGAAAATTTTAAAGCCTACTGTTAATGCTTCATCTACACGTTATAGCCCTGAATTTTCCAATGCCTAGCTCTTTGCAAAAGAGAGATATCGGCAAGGAAAAGCTGTATTGTACCTTTACATTTTTCTCCCAAACGAAAGACACTAGAATGAAAATTTTAAAGCCTCCTGTTAGTGCTTCATCTACACGTTATAGCCCTGAATTTTCCAATGCCTATCTCTTTGCAAAAGAGAGATATCGGCAAGGAAAAGCTGTATTGTACCTTTGCATTTTTCTCCCAAACGAAGGACACTAGAATGAAAATTTTAAAGCCTCCTATTAGTGCTTCATCTACACGTTATAGCCCTGAATTTTCCAATTCCTATCTCTTTGCAAAAGAGAGATATCGGCAAGGAAAAGAGGTATTGTACCTTTGCATTTTTCTCCCAAACGAAGGACACTAGAATAAAAATTTTAAAGCCTCCTGTTAGTGCTTCATCTACACGTTATAGCCCTGAATTTTCCAATGCCTATCTCTTTGCAAAAGAGAGATATCGGCAAGGAAAAGCTGTATTGTACCTTTGCATTTTTCTCCCAAACGAAAGACACTAGAATGAAAATTTTAAAGCCTCCTGTTAGTGCTTCATCTACACGTTATAGCCCTGAATTTTCCAATGCCTATCTCTTTGCAAAAGAGAGATATCGGCAAGGAAATGCTGTATTGTACCTTTGCATTTTTCTCCCAAACGAAAGACACTAGAATGAAAATTTTAAAGCCTCCTGTTAGTGCTTCATCTACACGTTATAGCCCTGCATTTTCCAATGCCTATCTCTTTGCAAAAGAGAGATATCGGCAAGGAAAAGCTGCATTGTACTTTTGCATTTTTCTCCCAAACGAAAGACACTAGAATGAAAATTTTAAAGCCTCCTGTTAGTGCTTCATCTACACGTAATAGCCCTGAATTTTCCAATGCCTATCTCTTTACAAAAGAGAGATATCGGCAAGGAAATGCTGTATTGTACCTTTGCATTTTTCTCCCAAACGAAAGACACTAGAATGAAAATTTTAAAGCCTCCTGTTAGTGCTTCATCTACACGTTATAGCCCTGCATTTTCCAATGCCTAGCTCTTTGCAAAAGAGAGATATTGGCAAGGAAAAGCTGTATTGTACCTTTGCATTTTTCTCCCAAACGAAAGACACTAGAATGAAAATTTTAAAGCCTCCTGTTAGTGCTTCATCTACGCGTTATAGCCCTGAATTTTCCAATGCCTATCTCTTTGCCAAAGAGAGATATCGGCAAGGAAAAACTGTATTGTACCTTTGCATTTTTCTCCCAAACGTAAGACACTAGAATGAAAATTTTAAAGCCTCCTGTTAGTGCTTCATCTACACGTTATAGCCCTGAATTTTCCAATGCCTATCTCTTTGCAAAAGAAAGATATCGGCAAGGAAAAGCTGTATTGTACCTTTGCATTTTTCTCCCAAACGAAGGACACTAGAATGAAAATTTAAAAGCCTCCTGTTAGTGCTTCATCTACACGGTATAGCCCTGAATTTTCCAATGCCTAGCTCTTTGCAAAAGAGAGATATTGGCAAGGAAAAGCTGTATTGTACCTTTGCATTTTTCTCCCAAACGAAAGACACTAGAATTAAAATTTTAAAGCCTACTGTTAGTGCTTCATCTACACGTTATAGCCCTGAATTTTCCAATGCCTATCTCTTTGCAAAAGAGAGATATCGGCAAGGAAAAGCTGTATTGTACCTTTGCATTTTTCTCCCAAACGAAGGACACTAGAATGAAAATTTAAAAGCCTCCTGTTAGTGCTTCATCTACACGGTATAGCCCTGAATTTTCCAATGCCTAGCTCTTTGCAAAAGAGAGATATTGGCAAGGAAAAGCTGTATTGTACCTTTGCATTTTTCTCCCAAACGAAGGACACTAGAATGAAAATTTTAAAGCCTCCTGTTAGTGCTTCATCTACACGTTATAGCCCTGAATTTTCCAATGCCTAGCTCTTTGCAAAAGAGAGATATCGGCAAGGAAAATCTGTATTGTACCTTTGCATTTTTCTCCCAAACGAAAGACACTAGAATGAAAATTTTAAAGCCTCCTGTTAGTGCTTCATCTACACGTTATAGCCCTGCATTTTCCAATTGCTATCTCTTTGCAAAAGAGAGATATCGGCAAGGAAAAGCTGCATTGTACTTTTGCATTTTTCTCCCAAACGAAAGACACTAGAATGAAAATTTTAAAGCCTCCTGTTAGTGCTTCATCTACACGTAATAGCCCTGAATTTTCCAATGCCTATCTCTTTACAAAAGAGAGATATCGGCAAGGAAATGCTGTATTGTACCTTTGCATTTTTCTCCCAAACGAAAGACACTAGAATGAAAATTTTAAAGCCTCCTGTTAGTGCTTCATCTACACGTTATAGCCCTGCATTTTCCAATGCCTAGATCTTTGCAAAAGAGAGATATTGGCAAGGAAAAGCTGTATTGTACCTTTGCATTTTTCTCCCAAACGAAAGACACTAGAATGAAAATTTTAAAGCCTCCTGTTAGTGCTTCATCTACGCGTTATAGCCCTGAATTTTCCAATGCCTATCTCTTTGCCAAAGAGAGATATCGGCAAGGAAAAACTGTATTGTACCTTTGCATTTTTCTCCCAAACGAAAGACACTAGAATGAAAATTTTAAAGCCTCCTGTTAGTGCTTCATCTACACGTTATAGCCCTGAATTTTCCAATGCCTATCTCTTTGCCAAAGAGAGATATCGGCAAGGAAAAACTGTATTGTACCTTTGCATTTTTCCCCCAAACGAAGGACACTAGAATGAAAATTTAAAAGCCTCCTGTTAGTGCTTCATCTACACGGCATAGCCCTGAATTTTCCAATGCCTAGCTCTTTGCAAAAGAGAGATATTGGCAAGGAAAAGCTGTATTGTACCTTTGCATTTTTTCTCTCAAACGAAAGACACTAGAATGAAAATTTTAAAGCCTCCTGTTAGTGCTTCATCTACACGTTATAGCCCTGCATTTTCAAATGCCTATCTCTTTGCAAAAGAGAGATATCGGCAAGGAAAAGCAGCATTGTACTTTTGCATTTTTCTCCCAAACGAAAGAAACTAGAATGAAAATTTTAAAGCCTCCTGTTAGTGCTTCATCTACACGTTATAGCCCTGAATTTTCCAATGCCTAGCTCTTTGCAAAAGAGAGATATCGGCAAGGAAAAGCTGTATTGTACCTTTGCATTTTTCTCCCAAACGAAGGACACTAGATTGAAAATTTTAAAGCCTCCTATTAGTGCTTCATCTACACGTTATAGCCCTGAATTTTCCAATGCCTATCTCTTTGCAAAAGAGAGATATCGGCAAGGAAAAGCTGTATTGTACCTTTGCATTTTTCTCCCAAACGAAGGACACTAGAATGAAAATTTTAAAGCCTCCTGTTAGTGCTTCATCTACACGTTATAGCCCTGAATTTTCCAATGCCTATCTCTTTGCAAAAGAGAGATATCGGCAAGGAAAAGCTGTATTGTACCTTTGCATTTTTCTCCCAAACGAAAGACACTAGAATGAAAATTTTAAAGCCTCCTGTTAGTGCTTCATCTACACGTTATAGCCCTGAATTTTCCAATGCCTATCTCTTTGCAAAAGAGAGATATCGGCAAGGAAAAGCTGTATTGTACCTTTGCATTTTTCTCCCAAACGAAAGACACTAGAATGAAAATTTTAAAGCCTCCTGTTAGGGCTTCATCTACACGTTATAGCCCTGAATTTTCCAATGCCTATCTCTTTGCAAAAGAGAGATATCGGCAAGGAAAAGCTGTATTGTACCTTTGCATTTTTCTCCCAAACGAAGGACACTAGAATGAAAATTTAAAAGCCTCCTGTTAGTGCTTCATCTACACGGTATAGCCCTGAATTTTCCAATGCCTAGCTCTTTGCAAAAGAGAGATATTGGCAAGGAAAAGCTGTATTGTACCTTTGCATTTTTCTCCCAAACGAAGGACACTAGAATGAAAATTTTAAAGCCTCCTGTTAGTGCTTCATCTGCACGTTATAGCCCTGAATTTTCCAATGCCTATCTCTTTGCAAAAGAGATATATTGGCAAGGAAAAACTGTATTGTACCTTTGCATTTTTCTCCTAAACGAAAGACACTAGAATGAAAATTTTAAAGCCTCCTGTTAGTGCTTCATCTACACGTTATAGCCCTGAATTTTCCAATGCCTAGCTCTTTGCAAAAGAGAGATATTGGCAAGGAAAAGCTGTATTGTACCTTTGCATTTTTCTCCCAAACGAAAGACACTAGAATGAAAATTTTAAAGCCTACTGTTAATGCTTCATCTACACGTTATAGCCCTGAATTTTCCAATGCCTATCTCTTTGCAAAAGAGAGATATCGGCAAGGAAAAGCTGTATTGTACCTTTGCATTTTTCTCCCAAACGAAGGACACTAGAATGAAAATTTTAAAGCCTCCTATTAGTGCTTCATCTACACGTTATAGCCCTGAATTTTCCAATTCCTATCTCTTTGCAAAAGAGAGATATCGGCAAGGAAAAGCTGTATTGTACCTTTGCATTTTTCTCCCAAACGAAGGACACTAGAATAAAATTTTTAAAGCCTCCTGTTAGTGCTTCATCTACACGTTATAGCCCTGAATTTTCCAATGCCTATCTCTTTGCAAAAGAGAGATATCGTCAAGGAAAAGCTGTATTGTACCTTTGCATTTTTCTCCCAAACGAAAGACACTAGAATGAAAATTTTAAAGCCTCCTGTTAGTGCTTCATCTACACGTTAAAGCCCTGAATTTTCCAATGCCTATCTCTTTGCAAAAGAGAGATATCGGCAAGGAAATGCTGTATTATACCTTTGCATTTTTCTCCCAAACGAAAGACACTAGAATGAAAATTTTAAAGCCTCCTGTTAGTGCTTCATCTACACGTTATAGCCCTGCATTTTCCAATGCCTATCTCTTTGCAAAAGAGAGATATCGGCAAGGAAAAGCTGCATTGTACTTTTGCATTTTTCTCCCAAACGAAAGACACTAGAATGAAAATTTTAAAGCCTCCTGTTAGTGCTTCATCTACACGTAATAGCCCTGAATTTTCCAATGCCTATCTCTTTACAAAAGAGAGATATCGGCAAGGAAATGCTGTATTGTACCTTTGCATTTTTCTCCCAAACGAAAGACACTAGAATGAAAATTTTAAAGCCTCCTGTTAGTGCTTCATCTACACGTTATAGCCCTGAATTTTCCAATGCCTATCTCTTTGCAAAAGAGAGATATCGGCAAGGAAAAGCTGTATTGTACCTTTGCATTTTTCTCCCAAATGAAAGACACTAGAATGAAAATTTTAAAGCCTCCTGTTAGTGCTTCATCTACACGTTATAGCCCTGAATTTTCCAATGCCTATCTCTTTGCCAAAGAGAGATATCGGCAAGGAAAAACTGTATTGTACCTTTGCATTTTTCTCCCAAACGAAAGACACTAGAATTAAAATTTTAAAGCCTCCTGTTAGTGCTTCATCTACACGTAATAGCCCTGAATTTTCCAATGCCTATCTCTTTACAAAAGAGAGATATCGGCAAGGAAATGCTGTATTGTACCTTTGCATTTTTCTCCCAAACGAAAGACACTAGAATGAAAATTTTAAAGCCTCCTGTTAGTGCTTCATCTACACGTTATAGCCCTGCATTTTCCAATGCCTATCTCTTTGCAAAAGAGAGATATCGGCAAGGAAAAGCTGCATTGTACTTTTGCATTTTTCTCCCAAACGAAAGACACTAGAATGAAAATTTTAAAGCCTCCTGTTAGTGCTTCATCTACACGTTATAGCCCTGAATTTTCCAATGCCTATCTCTTTGCCAAAGAGAGATATCGGCAAGGAAAAACTGTATTGCACCTTTGCATTTTTCTCCCAAACGAAAGACACTAGAATTAAAATTTTAAAGCCTCCTGTTAGTGCTTCATCTACACGTTATAGCCCTGAATTTTCCAATGCCTATCTCTTTGCAAAAGAGAGATATCGGCATGGAAATGCTGTATTGTACCTTTGCATTTTTCTCCCAAACGAAGGACACTAGAATGAAAATTTTAAAGCCTCCTGTTAGTGCTTCATCTGCACGTTATAGCCCTGAATTTTCCAATGCCTATCTCTTTGCAAAAGAGATATATTGGCAAGGAAAAGCTGTATTGTACCTTTGCATTTTTTCTCTCAAACGAAAGACACTAGAATGAAAATTTTAAAGCCTCCTGTTAGTGCTTCATCTACACGTTATAGCCCTGAATTTTCCAATGCCTATCTCTTTGCAAAAGAGAGATATCGGCAAGGAAAAGCTGTATTGTACCTTTGCATTTTTCTCCCAAACGAAGGACACTAGAATGAAAATTTAAAAGCCTCCTGTTAGTGCTTCATCTACACGGTATAGCCCTGAATTTTCCAATGCCTAGCTCTTTGCAAAAGAGAGATATTGGCAAGGAAAAGCTGTATTGTACCTTTGCATTTTTCTCCCAAACGAAGGACACTAGAATGAAAATTTTAAAGCCTCCTGTTAGTGCTTCATCTGCACGTTATAGCCCTGAATTTTCCAATGCCTATCTCTTTGCAAAAGAGATATATTGGCAAGGAAAAACTGTATTGTACCTTTGCATTTTTCTCCTAAACGAAAGACACTAGAATGAAAATTTTAAAGCCTCCTGTTAGTGCTTCATCTACACGTTATAGCCCTGAATTTTCCAATGCCTAGCTCTTTGCAAAAGAGAGATATTGGCAAGGAAAAGCTGTATTATACCTTTGCATTTTTCTCCCAAACGAAAGACACTAGAATGAAAATTTTAAAGCCTACTGTTAATGCTTCATCTACACGTTATAGCCCTGAATTTTCCAATGCCTAGCTCTTTGCAAAAGAGAGATATCGGCAAGGAAAAGCTGTATTGTACCTTTGCATTTTTCTCCCAAACGAAAGACACTAGAATGAAAATTTTAAAGCCTCCTGTTAGTGCTTCATCTACACGTTATAGCCCTGAATTTTCCAATGCCTATCTCTATGCAAAAGAGAGATATCGGCAAGGAAAAGCTGTATTGTACCTTTGCATTTTTCTCCCAAACGAAGGACACTAGAATGAAAATTTTAAAGCCTCCTATTAGTGCTTCATCTACACGTTATAGCCCTGAATTTTCCAATTCCTATCTCTTTGCAAAAGAGAGATATCGGCAAGGAAAAGAGGTATTGTACCTTTGCATTTTTCTCCCAAACGAAGGACACTAGAATAAAAATTTTAAAGCCTCCTGTTAGTGCTTCATCTACACGTTATAGCCCTGAATTTTCCAATGCCTATCTCTTTGCAAAAGAGAGATATCGGCAAGGAAAAGCTGTATTGTACCTTTGCATTTTTCTCCCAAACGAAAGACACTAGAATGAAAATTTTAAAGCCTCCTGTTAGTGCTTCATCTACACGTTATAGCCCTGAATTTTCCAATGCCTATCTCTTTGCAAAAGAGAGATATCGGCAAGGAAATGCTGTATTGTACCTTTGCATTTTTCTCCCAAACGAAAGACACTAGAATGAAAATTTTAAAGCCTCCTGTTAGTGCTTCATCTACACGTTATAGCCCTGCATTTTCCAATGCCTATCTCTTTGCAAAAGAGAGATATCGGCAAGGAAAAGCTGCATTGTACTTTTGCATTTTTCTCCCAAACGAAAGACACTAGAATGAAAATTTTAAAGCCTCCTGTTAGTGCTTCATCTACACGTAATAGCCCTGAATTTTCCAATGCCTATCTCTTTACAAAAGAGAGATATCGGCAAGGAAATGCTGTATTGTACCTTTGCATTTTTCTCCCAAACGAAAGACACTAGAATGAAAATTTTAAAGCCTCCTGTTAGTGCTTCATCTACACGTTATAGCCCTGCATTTTCCAATGCCTAGCTCTTTGCAAAAGAGAGATATTGGCAAGGAAAAGCTGTATTGTACCTTTGCATTTTTCTCCCAAACGAAAGACACTAGAATGAAAATTTTAAAGCCTCCTGTTAGTGCTTCATCTACGCGTTATAGCCCTGAATTTTCCAATGCCTATCTCTTTGCCAAAGAGAGATATCGGCAAGGAAAAACTGTATTGTACCTTTGCATTTTTCTCCCAAACGAAAGACACTAGAATGAAAATTTTAAAGCCTCCTGTTAGTGCTTCATCTACACGTTATAGCCCTGAATTTTCCAATGCCTATCTCTTTGCAAAAGAAAGATATCGGCAAGGAAAAGCTGTATTGTACCTTTGCATTTTTCTCCCAAACGAAGGACACTAGAATGAAAATTTAAAAGCCTCCTGTTAGTGCTTCATCTACACGGTATAGCCCTGAATTTTCCAATGCCTAGCTCTTTGCAAAAGAGAGATATTGGCAAGGAAAAGCTGTATTGTACCTTTGCATTTTTCTCCCAAACGAAAGACACTAGAATTAAAATTTTAAAGCCTACTGTTAGTGCTTCATCTACACGTTATAGCCCTGAATTTTCCAATGCCTATCTCTTTGCAAAAGAGAGATATCGGCAAGGAAAAGCTGTATTGTACCTTTGCATTTTTCTCCCAAACGAAGGACACTAGAATGAAAATTTAAAAGCCTCCTGTTAGTGCTTCATCTACACGGTATAGCCCTGAATTTTCCAATGCCTAGCTCTTTGCAAAAGAGAGATATTGGCAAGGAAAAGCTGTATTGTACCTTTGCATTTTTCTCCCAAACGAAGGACACTAGAATGAAAATTTTAAAGCCTCCTGTTAGTGCTTCATCTACACGTTATAGCCCTGAATTTTCCAATGCCTAGCTCTTTGCAAAAGAGAGATATCGGCAAGGAAAATCTGTATTGTACCTTTGCATTTTTCTCCCAAACGAAAGACACTAGAATGAAAATTTTAAAGCCTCCTGTTAGTGCTTCATCTACACGTTATAGCCCTGCATTTTCCAATTGCTATCTCTTTGCAAAAGAGAGATATCGGCAAGGAAAAGCTGCATTGTACTTTTGCATTTTTCTCCCAAACGAAAGACACTAGAATGAAAATTTTAAAGCCTCCTGTTAGTGCTTCATCTACACGTAATAGCCCTGAATTTTCCAATGCCTATCTCTTTACAAAAGAGAGATATCGGCAAGGAAATGCTGTATTGTACCTTTGCATTTTTCTCCCAAACGAAAGACACTAGAATGAAAATTTTAAAGCCTCCTGTTAGTGCTTCATCTACACGTTATAGCCCTGCATTTTCCAATGCCTAGCTCTTTGCAAAAGAGAGATATTGGCAAGGAAAAGCTGTATTGTACCTTTGCATTTTTCTCCCAAACGAAAGACACTAGAATGAAAATTTTAAAGCCTCCTGTTAGTGCTTCATCTACGCGTTATAGCCCTGAATTTTCCAATGCCTATCTCTTTGCCAAAGAGAGATATCGGCAAGGAAAAACTGTATTGTACCTTTGCATTTTTCTCCCAAACGAAAGACACTAGAATGAAAATTTTAAAGCCTCCTGTTAGTGCTTCATCTACACGTTATAGCCCTGAATTTTCCAATGCCTATCTCTTTGCCAAAGAGAGATATCGGCAAGGAAAAACTGTATTGTACCTTTGCATTTTTCTCCCAAACGAAGGACACTAGAATGAAAATTTAAAAGCCTCCTTTTAGTGCTTCATCTACACGGCATAGCCCTGAATTTTCCAATGCCTAGCTCTTTGCAAAAGAGAGATATTGGCAAGGAAAAGCTGTATTGTACCTTTGCATTTTTTCTCTCAAACGAAAGACACTAGAATGAAAATTTTAAAGCCTCCTGTTAGTGCTTCATCTACACGTTATAGCCCTGCATTTTCAAATGCCTATCTCTTTGCAAAAGAGAGATATCGGCAAGGAAAAGCAGCATTGTACTTTTGCATTTTTCTCCCAAACGAAAGACACTAGAATGAAAATTTTAAAGCCTCCTGTTAGTGCTTCATCTACACGTTATAGCCCTGAATTTTCCAATGCCTAGCTCTTTGCAAAAGAGAGATATCGGCAAGGAAAAGCTGTATTGTACCTTTGCATTTTTCTCCCAAACGAAAGACACTAGAATGAAAATTTTAAAGCCTCCTGTTAGGGCTTCATCTACACGTTATAGCCCTGAATTTTCCAATGCCTATCTCTTTGCAAAAGAGAGATATCGGCAAGGAAAAGCTGTATTGTACCTTTGCATTTTTCTCCCAAACGAAGGACACTAGAATGAAAATTTAAAAGCCTCCTGTTAGTGCTTCATCTACACGGTATAGCCCTGAATTTTCCAATGCCTAGCTCTTTGCAAAAGAGAGATATTGGCAAGGAAAAGCTGTATTGTACCTTTGCATTTTTCTCCCAAACGAAGGACACTAGAATGAAAATTTTAAAGCCTCCTGTTAGTGCTTCATCTGCACGTTATAGCCCTGAATTTTCCAATGCCTATCTCTTTGCAAAAGAGATATATTGGCAAGGAAAAACTGTATTGTACCTTTGCATTTTTCTCCTAAACGAAAGACACTAGAATGAAAATTTTAAAGCCTCCTGTTAGTGCTTCATCTACACGTTATAGCCCTGAATTTTCCAATGCCTAGCTCTTTGCAAAAGAGAGATATTGGCAAGGAAAAGCTGTATTGTACCTTTGCATTTTTCTCCCAAACGAAAGACACTAGAATGAAAATTTTAAAGCCTACTGTTAATGCTTCATCTACACGTTATAGCCCTGAATTTTCCAATGCCTATCTCTTTGCAAAAGAGAGATATCGGCAAGGAAAAGCTGTATTGTACCTTTGCATTTTTCTCCCAAACGAAGGACACTAGAATGAAAATTTTAAAGCCTCCTATTAGTGCTTCATCTACACGTTATAGCCCTGAATTTTCCAATTCCTATCTCTTTGCAAAAGAGAGATATCGGCAAGGAAAAGCTGTATTGTACCTTTGCATTTTTCTCCCAAACGAAGGACACTAGAATAAAATTTTTAAAGCCTCCTGTTAGTGCTTCATCTACACGTTATAGCCCTGAATTTTCCAATGCCTATCTCTTTGCAAAAGAGAGATATCGTCAAGGAAAAGCTGTATTGTACCTTTGCATTTTTCTCCCAAACGAAAGACACTAGAATGAAAATTTTAAAGCCTCCTGTTAGTGCTTCATCTACACGTTAAAGCCCTGAATTTTCCAATGCCTATCTCTTTGCAAAAGAGAGATATCGGCAAGGAAATGCTGTATTATACCTTTGCATTTTTCTCCCAAACGAAAGACACTAGAATGAAAATTTTAAAGCCTCCTGTTAGTGCTTCATCTACACGTTATAGCCCTGCATTTTCCAATGCCTATCTCTTTGCAAAAGAGAGATATCGGCAAGGAAAAGCTGCATTGTACTTTTGCATTTTTCTCCCAAACGAAAGACACTAGAATGAAAATTTTAAAGCCTCCTGTTAGTGCTTCATCTACACGTAATAGCCCTGAATTTTCAAATGCCTATCTCTTTACAAAAGAGAGATATCGGCAAGGAAATGCTGTATTGTACCTTTGCATTTTTCTCCCAAACGAAAGACACTAGAATGAAAATTTTAAAGCCTCCTGTTAGTGCTTCATCTACACGTTATAGCCCTGAATTTTCCAATGCCTATCTCTTTGCAAAAGAGAGATATCGGCAAGGAAAAGCTGTATTGTACCTTTGCATTTTTCTCCCAAACGAAAGACACTAGAATGAAAATTTTAAAGCCTCCTGTTAGTGCTTCATCTACACGTTATAGCCCTGAATTTTCCAATGCCTATCTCTTTGCCAAAGAGAGATATCGGCAAGGAAAAACTGTATTGTACCTTTGCATTTTTCTCCCAAACGAAAGACACTAGAATTAAAATTTTAAAGCCTCCTGTTAGTGCTTCATCTACACGTAATAGCCCTGAATTTTCCAATGCCTATCTCTTTACAAAAGAGAGATATCGGCAAGGAAATGCTGTATTGTACCTTTGCATTTTTCTCCCAAACGAAAGACACTAGAATGAAAATTTTAAAGCCTCCTGTTAGTGCTTCATCTACACGTTATAGCCCTGCATTTTCCAATGCCTATCTCTTTGCAAAAGAGAGATATCGGCAAGGAAAAGCTGCATTGTACTTTTGCATTTTTCTCCCAAACGAAAGACACTAGAATGAAAATTTTAAAGCCTCCTGTTAGTGCTTCATCTACACGTTATAGCCCTGAATTTTCCAATGCCTATCTCTTTGCCAAAGAGAGATATCGGCAAGGAAAAACTGTATTGCACCTTTGCATTTTTCTCCCAAACGAAAGACACTAGAATTAAAATTTTAAAGCCTCCTGTTAGTGCTTCATCTACACGTTATAGCCCTGAATTTTCCAATGCCTATCTCTTTGCAAAAGAGAGATATCGGCAAGGAAATGCTGTATTGTACCTTTGCATTTTTCTCCCAAACGAAGGACACTAGAATGAAAATTTAAAAGCCTCCTGTTAGTGCTTCATCTACACGGTATAGCCCTGAATTTTCCAATGCCTAGCTCTTTGCAAAAGAGAGATATTGGCAAGGAAAAGCTGTATTGTACCTTTGCATTTTTCTCCCAAACGAAAGACACTAGAATGAAAATTTTAAAGCCTACTGTTAGTGCTTCATCTACACGTTATAGCTCTGAATTTTCCAATGCCTAGCTCTTTGCAAAAGAGAGATATCGGCAAGGAAAAGCTGTATTGTACCTTTGCATTTTTCTCCCAAACGAAAGACACTAGAATGAAAATTTTAAAGCCTCCTGTTAGTGCTTCGTCTACACGTTATAGCCCTGAATTTTCCAATGCCTATCTCTTTGCAAAAGAGAGATATCGGCAAGGAAAAGCTGTATTGTACCTTTGCATTTTTCTCCCAAACGAAGGACACTAGAATGAAAATTTTAAAGCCTCCTATTAGTGCTTCATCTACACGTTATAGCCCTGAATTTTCCAATGCCTATCTCTTTGCAAAAGAGAGATATCGGCAAGGAAAAGCTGTATTGTACCTTTGCATTTTTCTCCCAAACGAAAGACACTAGAATGAAAATTTTAAAGCCTCCTGTTAGTGCTTCATCTACACGTTATAGCGCTGCATTTTCCAATGCCTATCTCTTTGCAAAAGAGAGATATCGGCAAGGAAAAGCTGCATTGTACTTTTGCATTTTTCTCCCAAACGAAAGACACTAGAATGAAAAATTTAAAGCCTCCTGTTAGTGCTTCATCTACACGTAATAGCCCTGAATTTTCCAATGCCTATCTCTTTGCAAAAGAGAGATATCGGCAAGGAAATGCTGTATTGTACCTTTGCATTTTTCTCCCAAACGAAAGACACTAGAATGAAAATTTTAAAGCCTCCTGTTAGTGCTTCATCTACACGTTATAGCCCTGCATTTTCCAATGCCTATCTCTTTGCAAAAGAGAGATATCGGCAAGGAAAAGCTGCATTGTACTTTTGCATTTTTCTCCCAAACGAAAGACACTAGAATGAAAATTTTAAAGCCTCCTGTTAGTGCTTCATCTACACGTTATAGCCCTGAATTTTCCAATTCCTATCTCTTTGCAAAAGAGAGATATCGGCAAGGAAAAGCTGTATTGTACCTTTGCATTTTTCTCCCAAACGAAGGACACTAGAATGAAAATTTTAAAGCCTCCTATTAGTGCTTCATCTACACGTTATAGCCCTGAATTTTCCAATGCCTATCTCTTTGCAAAAGAGAGATATCGGCAAGGAAAAGCTGTATTGTACCTTTGCATTTTTCTCCCAAACGAAGGACACTAGAATGAAAATTTTAAAGCCTCCTATTAGTGCTTCATCTACACGTTATAGCCCTGAATTTTCCAATGCCTATCTCTTTGCAAAAGAGAGATATCGGCAAGGAAAAGCTGTATTGCACCTTTGCATTTTTCTCCCAAACGAAGGACACTAGAATGAAAATTTTAAAGCCTCCTGTTAGTGCTTAATCTACACGTTATAGCCCTGAATTTTCCAATGCCTATCTCTTTGCAAAAGAGAGATATCGGCAAGGAAATGCTGTATTGTACCTTTGCATTTTTCTCCCAAACGAAAGACACTAGAATGAAAATTTTAAAGCCTCCTGTTAGTGCTTCATCTACACGTTATAGCCCTGCATTTTCCAATGCCTATCTCTTTGCAAAAGAGAGATATCGGCAAGGAAAAGCTGCATTGTACTTTTGCATTTTTCTCCCAAACGAAAGACACTAGAATGAAAATTTTAAAGCCTCCTGTTAGTGCTTCATCTACACGTAATAGCCCTGAATTTTCCAATGCCTAGCTCTTTGCAAAAGAGAGATATTGGCAAGGAAAAGCTGTATTGTACCTTTGCATTTTTCTCCCAAACGAAGGACACTAGAATGAAAATTTTAAAGCCTCCTGTTAGTGCTTCATCTGCACGTTATAGCCCTGAATTTTCCAATGCCTATCTCTTTGCAAAAGAGATATATTGGCAAGGAAAAACTGTATTGTACCTTTGCATTTTTCTCCTAAACGAAAGACACTAGAATGAAAATTTTAAAGCCTCCTGTTAGTGCTTCATCTACACGTTATAGCCCTGAATTTTCCAATGCCTAGCTCTTTGCAAAAGAGAGATATTGGCAAGGAAAAGCTGTATTGTACCTTTGCATTTTTCTCCCAAACGAAAGACACTAGAATGAAAATTTTAAAGCCTACTGTTAATGCTTCATCTACACGTTATAGCCCTGAATTTTCCAATGCCTATCTCTTTGCAAAAGAGAGATATCGGCAAGGAAAAGCTGTATTGTACCTTTGCATTTTTCTCCCAAACGAAGGACACTAGAATGAAAATTTTAAAGCCTCCTATTAGTGCTTCATCTACACGTTATAGCCCTGAATTTTCCAATTCCTATCTCTTTGCAAAAGAGAGATATCGGCAAGGAAAAGCTGTATTGTACCTTTGCATTTTTCTCCCAAACGAAGGACACTAGAATAAAATTTTTAAAGCCTCCTGTTAGTGCTTCATCTACACGTTATAGCCCTGAATTTTCCAATGCCTATCTCTTTGCAAAAGAGAGATATCGTCAAGGAAAAGCTGTATTGTACCTTTGCATTTTTCTCCCAAACGAAAGACACTAGAATGAAAATTTTAAAGCCTCCTGTTAGTGCTTCATCTACACGTTAAAGCCCTGAATTTTCCAATGCCTATCTCTTTGCAAAAGAGAGATATCGGCAAGGAAATGCTGTATTATACCTTTGCATTTTTCTCCCAAACGAAAGACACTAGAATGAAAATTTTAAAGCCTCCTGTTAGTGCTTCATCTACACGTTATAGCCCTGCATTTTCCAATGCCTATCTCTTTGCAAAAGAGAGATATCGGCAAGGAAAAGCTGCATTGTACTTTTGCATTTTTCTCCCAAACGAAAGACACTAGAATGAAAATTTTAAAGCCTCCTGTTAGTGCTTCATCTACACGTAATAGCCCTGAATTTTCAAATGCCTATCTCTTTACAAAAGAGAGATATCGGCAAGGAAATGCTGTATTGTACCTTTGCATTTTTCTCCCAAACGAAAGACACTAGAATGAAAATTTTAAAGCCTCCTGTTAGTGCTTCATCTACACGTTATAGCCCTGAATTTTCCAATGCCTATCTCTTTGCAAAAGAGAGATATCGGCAAGGAAAAGCTGTATTGTACCTTTGCATTTTTCTCCCAAACGAAAGACACTAGAATGAAAATTTTAAAGCCTCCTGTTAGTGCTTCATCTACACGTTATAGCCCTGAATTTTCCAATGCCTATCTCTTTGCCAAAGAGAGATATCGGCAAGGAAAAACTGTATTGTACCTTTGCATTTTTCTCCCAAACGAAAGACACTAGAATTAAAATTTTAAAGCCTCCTGTTAGTGCTTCATCTACACGTAATAGCCCTGAATTTTCCAATGCCTATCTCTTTACAAAAGAGAGATATCGGCAAGGAAATGCTGTATTGTACCTTTGCATTTTTCTCCCAAACGAAAGACACTAGAATGAAAATTTTAAAGCCTCCTGTTAGTGCTTCATCTACACGTTATAGCCCTGCATTTTCCAATGCCTATCTCTTTGCAAAAGAGAGATATCGGCAAGGAAAAGCTGCATTGTACTTTTGCATTTTTCTCCCAAACGAAAGACACTAGAATGAAAATTTTAAAGCCTCCTGTTAGTGCTTCATCTACACGTTATAGCCCTGAATTTTCCAATGCCTATCTCTTTGCCAAAGAGAGATATCGGCAAGGAAAAACTGTATTGCACCTTTGCATTTTTCTCCCAAACGAAAGACACTAGAATTAAAATTTTAAAGCCTCCTGTTAGTGCTTCATCTACACGTTATAGCCCTGAATTTTCCAATGCCTATCTCTTTGCAAAAGAGAGATATCGGCAAGGAAATGCTGTATTGTACCTTTGCATTTTTCTCCCAAACGAAGGACACTAGAATGAAAATTTAAAAGCCTCCTGTTAGTGCTTCATCTACACGGTATAGCCCTGAATTTTCCAATGCCTAGCTCTTTGCAAAAGAGAGATATTGGCAAGGAAAAGCTGTATTGTACCTTTGCATTTTTCTCCCAAACGAAAGACACTAGAATGAAAATTTTAAAGCCTACTGTTAGTGCTTCATCTACACGTTATAGCTCTGAATTTTCCAATGCCTAGCTCTTTGCAAAAGAGAGATATCGGCAAGGAAAAGCTGTATTGTACCTTTGCATTTTTCTCCCAAACGAAAGACACTAGAATGAAAATTTTAAAGCCTCCTGTTAGTGCTTCGTCTACACGTTATAGCCCTGAATTTTCCAATGCCTATCTCTTTGCAAAAGAGAGATATCGGCAAGGAAAAGCTGTATTGTACCTTTGCATTTTTCTCCCAAACGAAGGACACTAGAATGAAAATTTTAAAGCCTCCTATTAGTGCTTCATCTACACGTTATAGCCCTGAATTTTCCAATGCCTATCTCTTTGCAAAAGAGAGATATCGGCAAGGAAAAGCTGTATTGTACCTTTGCATTTTTCTCCCAAACGAAAGACACTAGAATGAAAATTTTAAAGCCTCCTGTTAGTGCTTCATCTACACGTTATAGCGCTGCATTTTCCAATGCCTATCTCTTTGCAAAAGAGAGATATCGGCAAGGAAAAGCTGCATTGTACTTTTGCATTTTTCTCCCAAACGAAAGACACTAGAATGAAAAATTTAAAGCCTCCTGTTAGTGCTTCATCTACACGTAATAGCCCTGAATTTTCCAATGCCTATCTCTTTGCAAAAGAGAGATATCGGCAAGGAAATGCTGTATTGTACCTTTGCATTTTTCTCCCAAACGAAAGACACTAGAATGAAAATTTTAAAGCCTCCTGTTAGTGCTTCATCTACACGTTATAGCCCTGCATTTTCCAATGCCTATCTCTTTGCAAAAGAGAGATATCGGCAAGGAAAAGCTGCATTGTACTTTTGCATTTTTCTCCCAAACGAAAGACACTAGAATGAAAATTTTAAAGCCTCCTGTTAGTGCTTCATCTACACGTTATAGCCCTGAATTTTCCAATGCCTATCTCTTTGCCAAAGAGAGATATCGGCAAGGAAAAACTGTATTGCACCTTTGCATTTTTCTCCCAAACGAAAGACACTAGAATTAAAATTTTAAAGCCTCCTGTTAGTGCTTCATCTACACGTTATAGCCCTGAATTTTCCAATGCCTATCTCTTTGCAAAAGAGAGATATCGGCAAGGAAATGCTGTATTGTACCTTTGCATTTTTCTCCCAAACGAAGGACACTAGAATGAAAATTTAAAAGCCTCCTGTTAGTGCTTCATCTACACGGTATAGCCCTGAATTTTCCAATGCCTAGCTCTTTGCAAAAGAGAGATATTGGCAAGGAAAAGCTGTATTGTACCTTTGCATTTTTCTCCCAAACGAAAGACACTAGAATGAAAATTTTAAAGCCTACTGTTAGTGCTTCATCTACACGTTATAGCTCTGAATTTTCCAATGCCTAGCTCTTTGCAAAAGAGAGATATCGGCAAGGAAAAGCTGTATTGTACCTTTGCATTTTTCTCCCAAACGAAAGACACTAGAATGAAAATTTTAAAGCCTCCTGTTAGTGCTTCGTCTACACGTTATAGCCCTGAATTTTCCAATGCCTATCTCTGTGCAAAAGAGAGATATCGGCAAGGAAAAGCTGTATTGTACCTTTGCATTTTTCTCCCAAACGAAGGACACTAGAATGAAAATTTTAAAGCCTCCTATTAGTGCTTCATCTACACGTTATAGCCCTGAATTTTCCAATGCCTATCTCTTTGCAAAAGAGAGATATCGGCAAGGAAAAGCTGTATTGTACCTTTGCATTTTTCTCCCAAACGAAGGACACTAGAATGAAAATTTTAAAGCCTCCTGTTAGTGCTTAATCTACACGTTATAGCGCTGCATTTTCCAATGCCTATCTCTTTGCAAAAGAGAGATATCGGCAAGGAAAAGCTGCATTGTACTTTTGCATTTTTCTCCCAAACGAAAGACACTAGAATGAAAAATTTAAAGCCTCCTGTTAGTGCTTCATCTACACGTAATAGCCCTGAATTTTCCAATGCCTATCTCTTTGCAAAAGAGAGATATCGGCAAGGAAATGCTGTATTGTACCTTTGCATTTTTCTCCCAAACGAAAGACACTAGAATGAAAATTTTAAAGCCTCCTGTTAGTGCTTCATCTACACGTTATAGCCCTGCATTTTCCAATGCCTATCTCTTTGCAAAAGAGAGATATCGGCAAGGAAAAGCTGCATTGTACTTTTGCATTTTTCTCCCAAACGAAAGACACTAGAATGAAAATTTTAAAGCCTCCTGTTAGTGCTTCATCTACACGTTATAGCCCTGAATTTTCCAATTCCTATCTCTTTGCAAAAGAGAGATATCGGCAAGGAAAAGCTGTATTGTACCTTTGCATTTTTCTCCCAAACGAAGGACACTAGAATGAAAATTTTAAAGCCTCCTATTAGTGCTTCATCTACACGTTATAGCCCTGAATTTTCCAATGCCTATCTCTTTGCAAAAGAGAGATATCGGCAAGGAAAAGCTGTATTGTACCTTTGCATTTTTCTCCCAAACGAAGGACACTAGAATGAAAATTTTAAAGCCTCCTATTAGTGCTTCATCTACACGTTATAGCCCTGAATTTTCCAATGCCTATCTCTTTGCAAAAGAGAGATATCGGCAAGGAAAAGCTGTATTGCACCTTTGCATTTTTCTCCCAAACGAAGGACACTAGAATGAAAATTTTAAAGCCTCCTGTTAGTGCTTAATCTACACGTTATAGCCCTGAATTTTCCAATGCCTATCTCTTTGCAAAAGAGAGATATCGGCAAGGAAATGCTGTATTGTACCTTTGCATTTTTCTCCCAAACGAAAGACACTAGAATGAAAATTTTAAAGCCTCCTGTTAGTGCTTCATCTACACGTTATAGCCCTGCATTTTCCAATGCCTATCTCTTTGCAAAAGAGAGATATCGGCAAGGAAAAGCTGCATTGTACTTTTGCATTTTTCTCCCAAACGAAAGACACTAGAATGAAAATTTTAAAGCCTCCTGTTAGTGCTTCATCTACACGTAATAGCCCTGAATTTTCCAATGCCTATCTCTTTGCAAAAGAGAGATATCGGCAAGGAAATGCTGTATTGTACCTTTGCATTTTTCTCCCAAACGAAAGACACTAGAATGAAAATTTTAAAGCCTCCTGTTAGTGCTTCATCTACACGTTATAGCCCTGCATTTTCCAATGCCTATCTCTTTGCAAAAGAGAGATATCGGCAAGGAAAAGCTGCATTGTACTTTTGCATTTTTCTCCCAAACGAAAGACACTAGAATGAAAATTTTAAAGCCTCCTGTTAGTGCTTCATCTACACGTTATAGCCCTGAATTTTCCAATGCCTATCTCTTTGCAAAAGAGAGATATCGGCAAGGAAAAGCTGTATTGTACCTTTGCATTTTTCTCCCAAACGAAGGACACTAGAATAAAAATTTTAAAGCCTCCTGTTAGTGCTTCATCTACACGTTATAGCCCTGAATTTTCCAATGCCTATCTCTTTGCAAAAGAGAGATATCGGCAAGGAAAAGCTGTATTGTACCTTTGCATTTTTCTCCCAAACGAAGGACACTAGAATGAAAATTTTAAAGCCTCCTGTTAATGCTTCATCTACACGTTATAGCCCTGAATTTTCCAATGCCTATCTCTTTGCAAAAGAGAGATATCGGCAAGGAAAAGCTGTATTGTACCTTTGCATTTTTCTCCCAAACGAAAGACACTAGAATGAAAATTTTAAAGCCTCCTGTTAGTGCTTCATCTACTTGTTATAGCCCTGAATTTTCCAATGCCTATCTCTTTGTTATCATGCTGTTAACTGGGTTCAGATCACAAGTTGTACGGTGTGATTGGTGTGGCTGGTATGAGTCTTACCCGGGATTCAAAATCCTTCCTTATTGTGTACGCTCGTCCGGGCACAGTATCCTAACTGAGGCTTGGAGGAGGGTCATAGGGGGAGGAGCCAGTGCACACCAGCTAGTCCTAAAGCTTTTACTTTGTGCCCAGTCTCCTGCGGAGCCGCTATTCCCCATGGTCCTTTCGGAGTCCCCAGCATCCACTACGGACTATGAGAAATAGAATTATCGGTAAGTAAATTCTTATTTTCTGGACTGTGTCCAGGATCATCCTTAGGAATAGAAGACGTGTCGTCGGGATCAGCTGCGATTTTGGAATATTAAGAATCCAACCGTGCTGCCGCAACACTACCTGAGATAGTGCTACCCCGACTACCAACTGTTCCCTGGATCTTGCCCTTATCCGGAGATCGTCCAAGTAAGGGATAATTAAAACTCCCTTCCTTCGAAGGAGTATCATCATTTCGGCCATTACTTTGGTAAAGACCCGGGGTGCCGTGGACAAACCAAACGGCAGCGTCTGAAACTGATAGTGACAGTTCTGTACCACAAACCTGAGGTACCCTTGGTGAGAAGGGTAATTTGGGACATGGAGATAAGCATCCTTGATGTCCAGAGACACCATATAATCCCCTTCTTCCCGGTTTGCCATCACCGCTCTGAGTGACTCCATCTTGAATTTGAACCTTTGTATGTAAGTATTCAAGGATTTCAGATTTAAATTAGGTCTCACCGAGCCGTCCGGCTTCGGTACCACAAACAGCGTGGAATAATACCCCTTTCCCTGTTGTAGGAGGGGTACCTTGATTATCACCTGCTGGGAATACAGCTTGTGAATGGCTTCCCATACCGCCTCCCTGTCGGAGGGAGACGTCGGTAAAGCAGAAAACGGCGAAGGGGAGACGTCTCGAATTCCAATTTGTACCCCTGAGATACCACCTGAAGGATCCAGGGGTCCACCTGTGAGTGAGCCCACTGCACGCTGAAATTTATGAGATGGGCCCACACCGTTTCTGTTCCTGGGAACTGGCTGTTTGCTGCAGCCTTTTTCCTCTCCCTCTGCCACGGGGCAGAAATGAGGAGCCTTTTGCCCGCTTGCCCTTATGGGGCCCAAAGGACTGCGCCTGATAATACGGCGTCTTCTTATGTTGAGAGGCTACCTGGGGTAAAAATGTGGATTTCCCAGCCGTTGCCGTGGCCACCAGGTCTGTTAGACCTACCCCAAATAACTCCTCCCTTTTATAAGGCGATACTTCCATATGCCTTTTGGAATCAGCATCACCTGACCACTGTCTTGTCCATAACCCTCTTCTGGCAGAAATGGACAGCGCACTTACTCTTGATGCCAGTCGGCAAATATCCCTCTGTGCATCACGCATATATAGAAAGCATATTTTAAATGCTCTATAGTCAGTAATATACTGTCCCTATCTAGGGTATCAATATTGTCAGTCAGGGAATCCGACCAAGCCACCCCAGCACTGCACATCCAGGCTGAGGCGATTGCTGGTCGCAGTATCACACCCGTGTGAGTGTATATACATTTTAGGATATTTTACTGCTTTCTGTCAGCAGGTTCCTTAAGGGCGGCCGTATCCGGGGACGGTAGTGCCACCTGTTTAGACAAGCGTGTGAGCGCTTTATTCACCCTAGGGGGTGTTTCCCAATGTGCCCTATCCTCTGGCGGGAAGGGGTATGATGCTAATAACTTTTTAGGAATTAACAGTTTTTATCGGGGGAAACCCACGCATCATCACACACTTCATTTAATTCCTCAGATGCAGGAAAAACTACAGGCAGTTTTTTCTCACCCAACATAATACCCTTTTTAGTGGTACTGGTATTATCAGAAATGTGTAAAAACATTTTCCATAGCCTCAATCATGTAACGTGTGGCCCTACTGGAAGTCACATTCGTCTCTTAATCGTCGACACTGGAATCAGTATCCGTGTCGGCGTCTGTATCTGCCATCTGCGGTAACGGGCGTTTTAGAGCCCCTGATGGCTTTTGAGACACCAGGACAGGCACAGGCTGAGTAGCCGGCTGTCTCATGTCATCAATCTTTTGTAAAGAGCTGACACTGTCACGTAATTCCTTCCATAAGCTCAGCCACTCAGGTGTTGACTCCCTAGGGGGTGACAACTCCATTACAGGCAATTGCTCCGCCTCCACACCATTTTCCTCCTCATACATGTCGACACAATCGTACCGACACACAGCACACACACAGGGAATGCTCTGATAGAGGACAGGACCCCACTAGCCCTTTGGGGAGACAGAGGGAGAGTATGCCAGCACACACCAGAGCGCTAATAATATATATACAGGGATAACCTTATATAAGTGTTTTTCCCCTTATAGCTGCTGTATTGTTATACTACGCCTAATTAGTGCCCCCCTCTCTTTTTTAACCCCTTTCTGTAGTGTAGTAACTGCAGGGGAGAGCCAGGGAGCTTCCCTCCAACGGAGCTGTGAGAGAAAATGGCGCCAGTGTGCTGAGGAGATAGGCTCCGCCCCCTTCTCGGCGGCCTTTTCTCCCGTTTTTCTCTGGAATCTGGCAGGGGTTAAAATTCATCCATATAGCCCTGGGGGCTATATGTGATGTATTTTCGCCAGCCAAGGTGTTTCTATTGCTGCTCAGGGCGCCCCCCCCTAGCGCCCTGCACCCTCAGTGACCGAAGTGTGAAGTGTGCTGAGGAGCAATGGCGCACAGCTGCAGTGCTGTGCGCTACCTTGGTGAAGACAGGATGTCTTCTGCCGCCGATTTTCCGGACCTCTTCTTGCTTCTGGCTCTGTAAGGGGGCTGGCGGCGCGGCTCTGGGACCGAGCTCCGAGGCTGGGCCTGTGTTCGGTCCCTCTGGAGCTAATGGTGTCCAGTAGCCTAAGAAGCCCAATCCACTCTGCACGCAGGTGAGTTCGCTTCTTCTCCCCTTAGTCCCTCGATGCAGTGAGCCTGTTGCCAGCAGGTCTCACTGAAAATAAAAAACCTAAAACTAAACTTTCACTAAGAAGCTCAGGAGAGCCCCTAGTGTGCACCCTTCTCGGCCGGGCACAAAAATCTAACTGAGGCTTGGAGGATTGTCATAGGGGGAGGAGCCAGTGCACACCAGGTAGTCCTAAAGCTTTACTTTTGTGCCCAGTCTCCAGCGGAGCCGCTAATCCCCATGGTCCTTATGGAGTTCCCAGCATCCACTAGGACGTCAGAGAAACACTGATAGAGTACATTATATTTATGAATTAATTGCTTCCAGATTCTGCAGCAGCATCATCAGCACCACCAGTGTTACTCACAGTCACTTCACACTGACTGCTGCACAACACATCACTTAATTTCCGGGCCGCCCGCCACCTGGTGAAGAGACATGGGAGATGAAGGACCAGCAGTGCCACGTTGAGCGGAAGTATTGTGAATTAGTTACCCACACACTCCTTGTGACACCTGCTCCCCGTCTGCCCTCCCACCCGCCGCCTGCCGTCCGGAACCCGCACTGACAAGTAAGTCTCAGCAGAATGTGTCTGCCAGCAGCTCCCAGTCCCTCCTAGAGGAACACTGCCAGTGGTGTGGCGGCCGCGGCACACTAGGACTGAGAGACCGCAGCAGGAGGAAAGCACAGGTGGGCGGGAGGAGAGCATGGGCGGACATCACCATGTCACATTGCAAGGTGACGCCAGTCCCCCCAGTGAGGCCGCCGACGAATGCACTCAGCATAGTATTAGCAGCAGGCAGAGGGGGGTCGGGTGCAGCGGTGGTGGGAGGTACGGAAATGAGCTGCAGGCTAGGCTCCACCGATCACACACTCAGCGATCACTGTGCTACAGCAAGCGTGGCGTGCAGCGGTGCTGGACATTAGGGAGTGCCTGTGCGCACCAGGCACCCCCTGTACGCACGCCTATGCGCTACCACCACCCATATGCCACACTACATCACTATGCTACAGCCCTCCCATATGCTGCACTTCATAATTACACTATACCCCCCATACAACATACTACATCACCACACTACACTACTCACAATAAAATTAAAACATCCCAGTTCCTCATTCTTAATGAGCTCACGTGAGTTCTCTCCCCAACGGAGCTCCAGACCAAGTAACAATGAAGACACCAGCAGCGTGTAGGGGGCAGGCCTGGTCCACTTGTCAGGAGAGAGCAGTCACAGGAGGGTAAGAAGGGGGCGGGGCCTAGTCCTACAGACGGGAGAGAGCACAGACAGGAGAGAGCAAGGTACAGGGGTAGAAGGGGACGGAGCCTATTCTTACACGCTTTCAAAATTCGACTTTAAAATTCGACATTTGACAAATTCGACTTTTCTGCAATGGTACAAATGCGGCAATTCGACAAAAGTATATTCAATTGAAGTTTGTAAATTCGACAACAGTGCTTTTAAACAGTAAATTCGTCATTTTCAATCTGCCACACTTTGCTGGCGGAATCTAATAAAAAAAATTTAAAAACATGTTTTTTTTTTGCAGTTTTTTTTTTTTGGTAATAGCATATCTATTTATATTAGAAGGGATTAGGTACTTGGTTTGTCTTTTTTGGAGGCACAAGTATTATTTATATATTTTTTAAAATATTATTTATTTTTTAAATGGAATGTGAAAAACCCGAAAAAAAATTGCGTGGGTCCCCCCTCCAAAGCATAACCAGCCTCGGGCTCTTCGAGCCGGTCCTGGTTCTAAAAATCTGGGGGAAAAACGGACAGGGGATCCCCCGTATTTTTAAAACCAGCACCGGGCTCTGCGCCTGGTGCTGGTGCAAAAAATACGGGGAACAAAAAGAGTAGGGGTCCCCCGTATTTTTTACACCAGCATCGGGCTCCACTAGCTGGACAGATAATGCCACAGCCGGGGGTCACTTTTATACAGTGCCCTGCGGCCGTGGCATTAAATATCCAACTAGTCACCCCTGGCCGGGGTACCCTTGGGGAGTGGGGACCCCTTCAATCAAGGGGTCCCCCCCAGCCACCCAAGGGCCAGGGGTGAAGCCCGAGGCTGTCCCCCCCATCCAAGGGCTGCGGATGGGAGGCTGATAGCCTTGAGAAAATTTAAATAATATTGTTTTTTCTAGTAGTACTACAAGTCCCAGCAAGCCTCCCCCGCAAGCTGGTACTTGGAGAACCACAAGTACCAGCATGCAGGAGAAAAACGGGCCCGCTGGTACCTGTAGTTCTACTGGGGAAAAAATACCCAAATAAAAACAGGACACAGACACCGTAAAAATTTAACTTTATTTCCCACCTGCCGACACACCCATACTTACCTATGTTGACATGAAGCAGTCGGTCCTCTTCTCCAAGTAGAATCCACGGGTACCTGAAAATAAAAGATAATTATACTCACCTGATCCAGGTTCCAGATTAAATCCACGTACTTGGCAAAACAACAAACCGAACACCCGGACCAGACGGACTGAAAGGGGTCCCATGTTTACACATGGGATCCCTTTCCACGAATGCAGACATCCGAATCTCGCGAGAATCCGACAGCGGGATGATGACGTTCGTGCGCGCTCGGGCTAGCCGAGCAAGGCGGGAAGGTTCGAACCTGCCTCGGACCCGTGTAAAATGGGTGAAGTTCGGGGGGTTCGGATTCCGACGAACCGAACCCACTCATCACTAGTATGTACGTGAGTGTCAGGTGCCGTGCGCGTACATACGTGTCAGTGCCGTGCGTGTACGTACGTGTGTGTCAAGTGTCGTGCGTGTACGTGTGTGTGTGTGTGTCAGGTGGCGCGTACCTACATGTGTGTATGTCAGGTGCTGTGCATGTGTGTACGTACAGGCGTGTGTCAGGTGCCGCGCGTGTACGTACGTGTGTGTGTGTGCCAGGAGCCGCGCGTGTACATGCGTGTGGGTGTCAGGAGCCGTGCGTATACGTACATACGTGTAGGTGTCAGGTGCCGTGCGTATACGTATATACGTGTGTGTGTCAGGAGCCGCGCGTGTTCGTACATGTGTGTGTGTGTCAGGAGCCACGCGTGTGTGTGTGTGTGTCAGGAGCCGCGCGTGTTCGTACATGTGTGTCAGGTGCCGCACGTGTATGTGTGTGTGTGTGTTAAATTCCGCGTGTGTACGTACGTATGTGTGTGCCTGGAGCCGCGCGTGTACATACATGTGTGTGTGTGTCAGGTGCTGTACGTGTATGTGTGTGTCTCAGGTGCTGCACGTGTATATGTGTGTATCTCAGGTGCTGCATTTGTATGCGTCAGCTGCCACGTGGGTGTCAGGTGTTGAGCGTGTATGTGTTTGTGTCGCATCTGTATGTGTGTGACTGTCAGGTGCTGCACGTGTATGTGTGTGTCAGGTGCTGCATGTATATATGTGTGTGTTAGGTGCTGTTCATGTATGTGGGAGTGGCAGGTGCTACATGTGTATATATGTGTGAGTGGCAGGTGCTGCGTGTGTATACGAGTGTGTGTGAGGTGCTGCGAGTGTATGTGTGTGTTAGGTGCTCTGAGTGTATATGATTGTGTGTCAGGTGCTGTGCGTGTGTGCGTTAAATGCCACATGTATGTATGTATGTGTGTCAGGTGCTGCGTGTGTGTGTGGGTGTGTCAGGTGCTGCATGTCTGTGTGTGTGGGTGTGTCAGGTGCTGCATGTGTGTGTGTGTGTGTGTCTGTCAGGTGCTGCATGTGTGTGTCAGGTGCTGCATGTCTGCGTGTGTGTCAGGCGCTGCATGTCTGTGTCAGGTGCTGCGTGTGTGTGTGTGTGTGTGTGTGTGTGTGTCAGGTGCTGTGTGTGTGTGTGTGTGTGTGTGTCAGGTGCTGCGTGTCTGCGTGTGTGTGTCAGGTGCTGCGTGTCTGCGTGTGTGTGTCAGGTGCTGCGTGTGTGTGTGTGTGTGTGTGTCAGGTGCTGCGTGTCTGCGTGTGTGTGTCAGGTGCTGCATGTCTGCGTGTGTGTGTCAGGCGTTGCATGTCTGTGTGTCAGGTGCTGCGTTTGTGTGTGTCAGGTGCTGTGTGTGTGTGTCAGGTGCTGCGTGCCGTGTGCGTGTGTCAGGTGCGTGAGTGTGCGTGTGTCAGGTGCGTGAGTGTGTGTGTGTCAGGTGCGTGAGTGTGTGTGTGTGTGTCAGGTGCGTGAGTGTGTGTGTCAGGTGCGTGAGTGTGTGTGTGTCAGGCGCTGCGTGTCTGTGTGTGTCAGGCGCTGCGTGTCTGTGTGTGTAAGGCGCTGCGTGTGAGTGTGTGCGTGTGTGTCAGGTCCGTGTGAGTGTCAGGTGCTGCGTCTGTGTGTGTGTGTCAGGTGCTGCGTGTGTGCGTGTGTGTCAGGCGCTGCGTGTGCGTGTGTCAGGCGCTGCAGGGAGGGCGGGGGGGACGGACAGCAGGGAGGGCGGGGGGGGGACGGACACACAGCAGGGAGGGCGGGGGGAGAACGGACACACAGCAGAGAGGAGGAGGGGGGGTGGCCGGACACAGCGGGAGGAGGGGGGGTGGCCGGACACAGCGGGAGGAGGGGGGTGGCCGGACACAGCGGGAGGAGGGGGGGTGGCCGGACACAGCGGGAGGAGAGGGGGTGGCCGGACACAGCGGGAGGGGGGGGTGGCCGGACACAGCGGGAGGGGGGGGTGGCCGGACACAGCGGGAGGGGGGGTGGACGGACACAGCGGGAGGGGGGGGTGGCCGGACACAGCGGGAGGGGGGGGGTGGCCGGACACAGCGGGAGGAGGGGAGGGTGGCCGGACACAGCGGGAGGGGGGGGGTGGCCAGACACAGCGGGAGGGGGGGGTGGCCGGACACAGCGGGAGGGGGGGGTGGACGGACACAGCGAGAGGGGGGGGTGGCCGGACACAGCGGGAGGGGGGGTGGCCGGACACAGCGGGAGGAGGGGAGGGTGGCCGGACACAGCGGGAGGAGGGGGAGGGTGGCCGGACACACAGCAGGGAGGGCGCGGGGGGGAACACACTGCAGGGAGGAGGGGGGGGGACACACAGCAGGGAGGGCAAGGGGGGGCGACGGACACACAGCAGGGGGGGGGGGAGGGAGACGGACACACAGCAGGGAGGGCGAGAGGGGGAGGGGGGGGTGACTGGTGACCATAGAGACCTTGATAAATACCGCATACTGCACGGAGGGAGGGCCGGACACAGCGGGAGGAGGAGGAGGGAGGAGTGGCCGGACACAGCTGCCCGAGGCGCCTCCTACTGCCAGCCGCACTACAGACGCGGGGAGGAGACGCAGGCAGCCACCAGGGAAGGTCCGGCGGGCGGCCGGGCACACAGCGGGCGAGCGGGCGGGCGAGCGCGGCGGGCGGGCGGGCGGGAGGGAGGGGAGGGTGGCCGGGCGGGCGGGAGGGGAGGGTGGCCGGACACGCGGGGGAGAAGTGGAAGCTGGGTACACAGCGGTGGGCTGCCTGACAGAACTCACCCAGTGCTACGCAGCTCCGGCGATCTCCTCCCGCTTCATGGACCTCAATGAACTCACACGCCGGGAACCGCTGGCTGTCCTCCTGCAGCTCCACGTGACTCCTTCCCGCTCTGTCTCCTCGTGCCCAACTGCCAGAGCTACTCTCTGTACACCCCCTGCTGGCGGTCACTGCGCAGGCGCAACAAATTGAAATGCCCTATCTCTATAATGGGGCATATTTCTCTTCATTAAAAAAACCCTATAACTTTCTGAAAAACCACAACCCCAAAAGGCACTACACTGGGGCATACTCTATCTAGTAAAACAAACCCCAAGTCTTAATTCGTCCTCTATCCTGACTTATGCCTTCCCAAAAAAATCTTCATTCACTCTATGGGAAAACGTTGTCAAAAAGCCACAGAGGGAGTGGCAGAAAAAAACTGACAGTTGGAAATTTAGCTTACTCCCAATTCCTCATTTTTTATTATTTTGCCCTGAAATTTGTCCTGCAGCAGCGGGTGACGATTCTACGCGTCCATACCAAATTTCAGCTCAGTACGTCCAATCAGTTTTGAGGTGTAGCCCCTCAAACACCATGCCCCCATCTCAGAAGTTCCCTATGGGAGAATTCCGTTTGTTCGATTCAGCCTTAATATAAGGGCACGACCGTGCCCTTATAATTGACTGTATTGTTTTCTTTCAAAAATCCACTTAATTTTCTTTACCCGATTATTAAAATGGTAATTGACAAAAACAAACTACATTGTCACCAGAAGAGCAATACAAAATGTACAAGTGATATATTAAAATCATCTTTCCAGCTTGAATTTCAATGATGCATTGGGGCAACGATTTTGTGAGAAACATCTTCACCCTTAAATAAAGATTTTCTTAATTCCTTACCTGTGTGCTAATTAGATATCACCTTGTTTTCACATTAAACAGACTTCCACATGAGAAAACAGCAAAGATGCAGTGGCGTTAATGTTTCCTGGTGTCAACCTGTATTATTTCCGTAGATATTGAAATGAGGATGCATCTTGCTGCCTTTCCAATGAAGCAAGTTTAATTTAGTAATAGGTGAAAAACCATCCCTACAAAGATGTTAATCAGATACTTGGCTTTGTGGACACTTTTCAGAGAACAAATTTGTTATCATAAAAATAAAGCCAGAAAATGAAGAGCTGTTTAATCACTCAATTGGATTTTACTGCCAGCATTTTTCTTTTTCTCTGCAACCCACTGCTAAATTGTGCTTCCTAGCTGTTTTTTTATAAAATCACTTAATCAAATCTAACTCTGATTACATCAGAGAAGGCCAGGTACCCTACACCATAAGAGGGGGTTTGCAATTTTGACTTGTCTACTTAAATATCACCAAAATCTGATCACAAGGTCAATTACGTCCCTGGGTGGGATTGAACCACCAACCTTTTGATTAATAGCTGAACACACTAACCGATTGCGCCACAGAGACACTTTGCAAAAACTATATACTGACAAAGACTAATAAGCATTCATCTAGAACGTTTCCTAGAAAAACTTTAAAAAGTCAATAATCTGGAGAGTTTTTGTAAGATGTTTCTTCCAGCAACCAATGAAGAAACACATTGGTACTTTCGCATGATGAGTGAGTGCTTCAGGATCTCTTGCACTTACATGTGCAGCAGAGTACTGCAATGGAAGCATGCTGGGCCCATAACCCAGAGGTAGGCAGATTGAAACTATCCTTTGCTATATGCATTTTTTTTTGTTCATTAAAGTAATCCAAAACTGGGATTGATATTTTAGCTTTTATTTTTACTTAAAGTACAATAACTTTTACCATTTTAATTTGTTTTAATAGTATATTGACAGTATTGTTTTCTTTCAAAAATCCACTTAATTTTCTTTACCCTATTATTAAAATGGTAATTGACAAAAACAAACTACATTGTCACCAGAAGAGCAATACAAAATGTACAAGTGATATATTAAAATCATCTTTCCAGCTTGAATTTCAATGATGCATTGGGGCAACGATTTTGTGAGAAACATCTTCACCCTTAAATAAAGATTTTCTTAATTCCTTACCTGTGTGCTAATTAGATATCTCCTTGTTTTCACATTAAACAGACTTCCACATGAGAAAGCAGCAAGGATGCAGTGGCGTTGATGTTTCCTGGTGTCAACCTGTATTATTTCAGTAGATATTGAAATGAGGATGCATCTTGCTGCCTTTCCAATGAAGCAAGTTTAATTTAGTAATAGGTGAAAAACCATCCCTACAAAGATGTTAATCAGATACTTGGCTTTGTGGACACTTTTCAGAGAACAAATTTGTTAGCATAAAAATAAAGCCAGAAAATGAAGAGCTGTTTAATCACTCAATTGGATTTTTTTGCCAGCATATTTCTTTTTCTCTGCAACCCACTGCTAAATTGTGCTTCCTAGCTGTTTTTATAAAATCACTGAATCAAATCTAATTCTGATTACATCAGAGAAGGCCAGGTACCCTACACCATAACAGGGGTATTCGAAATTTTGACTTGTCTACTTAAAGATCAACAAAATCTGATAACAAGGTCAATTACGTCCCTGGGTGGGATTGAACCACCAACCTTTTGGTTAATTGCCGTACACACTAACTGATTGCGCCACAGCGATACTTTTCAAAAGTACATACTGACAAAGGCTAATAAGCATTCATCTAGAACGTTTCCTATAAAAACTTTAAATAGTCAATAATCTGGAGAGTTTTTGTAAGATGTTTCTTCCATCAACCAATGAAGAAACACATTGGTACTTTCCCATGATGAGTGAGTGCTTCAGGATCTCTTGCACTTACATGTGCAGCAGAGTACTGTAATGGAAGCATGCTGGGTCCATAACCCAGAGGTAGGCAGATTGAAACTATCCTCTGCTATATGCATTTTTTTTTGTTAATTAAAGTAATCCAAAACTGGGATTGACATTTTTGCTCTTTTATTTTTACTTAAAGTACAATAACTTTTACCATTTTAATTTGTTTTAATAGTATATTGACAGTATTGTTTTCTTTCAAAAATCCAATTAATTTTCTTTACCCGATTATTAAAATGGTAATTGACAAAAACAAACTACATTGTCACCAGAAGAGCAATACAAAATGTACAAGTGATATATTAAAATCATCTTTCCAGCTTGAATTTCAATGATGCATTGGGGCAACGATTTTGTGAGAAACATCTTCACCCTTAAATAAAGATTTTCTTAATTCCTTACCTGTGTGCTAATTAGATATCACCTTGTTTTCACATTAAACAGACTTCCACATGAGAAAACAGCAAAGATGCAGTGGCGTTAATGTTTCCTGGTGTCAACCTGTATTATTTCCGTAGATATTGAAATGAGGATGCATCTTGCTGCCTTTCCAATGAAGCATGTTTAATTTAGTAATAGGTGAAAAACCATCCCTACAAAGATGTTAATCAGATACTTGGCTTTGTGGACACTTTTCAGAGAACAAATTTGTTATCATAAAAATAAAGCCAGAAAATGAAGAGCTGTTTAATCACTCAATTGGATTTTTCTGCCAGCATTTTTCTTTTTCTCTGCAACCCACTGCTAAATTGTGCTTCCTAGCTGTTTTTTTATAAAATCACTTAATCAAATCTAACTCTGATTACATCAGAGAAGGCCAGGTACCCTACACCATAAGAGGGGGTTTGCAATTTTGACTTGTCTACTTAAATATCACCAAAATCTGATCACAAGGTCAATTACGTCCCTGGGTGGGATTGAACCACCAACCTTTTGATTAATAGCTGAACACACTAACCGATTGCGCCACAGAGACACTTTGCAAAAAGTACATACTGACAAAGACTAATAAGCATTCATCTAGAACGTTTCCTAGAAAAACTTTAAAAAGTCAATAATCTGGAGAGTTTTTGTAAGATGTTTCTTCCAGCAACCAATGAAGAAACACATTGGTACTTTCGCATGATGAGTGAGTGCTTCAGGATCTCTTGCACTTACATGTGTAGCAGAGTACTGCACTGGAAGCATGCTGGGCCCATAACCCAGAGGTAGGCAGATTGAAACTATCCTTTGCTATATGCATTTTTTTTTGTTCATTAAAGTAATCCAAAACTGGGATTGATATTTTAGCTTTTATTTTTACTTAAAGTACAATAACTTTTACCATTTTAATTTGTTTTAATAGTATATTGACAGTATTGTTTTCTTTCAAAAATCCAATTAATTTTCTTTACCCGATTATTAAAATGGTAATTGACAAAAACAAACTACATTGTCACCAGAAGAGCAATACAAAATGTACAAGTGATATATTAAAATCATCTTTCCAGCTTGAATTTCAATGATGCATTGGGGCAACGATTTTGTGAGAAACATCTTCACCCTTAAATAAAGATTTTCTTAATTCCTTACCTGTGTGCTAATTAGATATCACCTTGTTTTCACATTAAACAGACTTCCATATGAGAAAACAGCAAAGATGCAGTGGCTTGGATTTTTGAAAGAAAACAATACTGTCAATATACTATTAAAACAAATTAAAATGGTAAAAGTTATTGTACTTTAAGTAAAAATAAAAGCTAAAATATCAATCCCAGTTATGAATTACTTTAATGTACAAAAAAATAATGCATATAGCAAAGGATAGTTTCAATCTGCCTACCTCTGGGTTATGGGCCCAGCATGCTTCCATTGCAGTACTCTGCTGCACATGTAAGTGCAAGAGATCCTGAAGCACTCACTCATCATGCGAAAGTACCAATGTGTTTCTTCATTGGTTGCTGGAAGAAACATCTTACAAAAACTCTCCAGATTATTGACTTTTTAAAGTTTTTCTAGGAAACGTTCTAGATGAATGCTTATTAGTCTTTGTCAGTATGTATTTTCTGCAAAGTGTCTCTGTGGCGCAATCGGTTAGTGTGTTCAGCTATTTATCAAAAGGTTGGTGGTTCAATCCCACCCAGGGACGTAATTGACCTTGTGATCAGATTTTGGTGATATTTAAGTAGACAAGTCAAAATTGCAAACCCCCTCTTATGGTGTAGGGTACCTGGCCTTCTCTGATGTAATCAGAGTTAGATTTGATTAAGTGATTTTATAAAAAAAACAGCTAGGAAGCACAATTTAGCAGTGGGTTGCAGAGAAAAAGAAAAATGCTGGCAGAAAAATCCAATTGAGTGATTAAACAGCTCTTCATTTTCTGGCTTTATTTTTATGATAACAAATTTGTTCTCAGAAAAGTGTCCACAAAGCCAAGTATCTGATTAACATCTTTGTAGGGATGGTTTTTCACCTATTACTAAATTAAACTTGCTTCATTGGAAAGGCAGCAAGATGCATCCTCATTTCAATATCTACGGAAATAATACAGGTTGACACCAGGAAACATTAACGCCACTGCATCTTTGCTGTTTTCTCATGTGGAAGTCTGTTTAATATGAAAACAAGGTGATATCTAATTAGCACACAGGTAAGGAATTAAGAAAATCTTTATTTAAGGGTGAAGATGTTTCTCACAAAATTGTTGCCCCAATGCATCATTGAAATTCAAGCTGGAAAGATGATTTTAATATATCACTTGTACATTTTGTATTGCTCTTCTGGTGACAATGTAGTTTGTTTTTGTCAATTACCATTTTAATAATCGGGTAAAGAAAATTAATTGGATTTTTGAAAGAAAACAATACTGTCAATATACTATTAAAACAAATTAAAATGGTAAAAGTTATTGTACTTTAAGTAAAAATAAAAGAGCAAAAATATCAATCCCAGTTTTGGATTACTTTAATTAACAAAAAAAAAATGCATATAGCAGAGGATAGTTTCAATCTGCCTACCTCTGGGTTATGGACCCAGCACTTCCATTACAGTACTCTGCTGCACATGTAAGTGCAAAAGATCCTGAAGCACTCACTCATCATGGGAAAGTACCAATGTGTTTCTTCATTGGTTGATGGAAGAAACATCTTACAAAAACTCTCCACATTATTGACTTTTTAAAATGTTTCTAGGAATCGTTCTAGATGAATGCTTATTAGCCTTTGTCAGTATGGACTTTTGCAAAGTGTTGCTGTGGCGCAATCAGTTAGTGTGTAAGGCTATTAACCAAAAGGTTGGTGGTTCAATCCCACCCAGAGACTTAATTGACCTTGTTATCAGATTTTGGTGATCTTTAAGTAGACAAGTCAAAATTTCAAACCCCCTGTTATGGTGTAGGGTACCTGGCCTTCTCTGATGTAATCAGAGTTAGATTTGATTCAGTGATTTTATAAAAACAGCTAGGAAGCACAATTTAGCAGTGGGTTGCAGAGAAAAAGAAATATGCTGGCAGAAAAATCCAATTGAGTGATTAAACAGCTCTTCATTTTCTGGCTTTATTTTATGCTAACAAATTTGTGCTCTGAAAAGTGTCCACAAAGCCAAGTATCTGATTAACATCTTTGTAGGGATGGTTTTTCACCTATTATTAAATTAAACTTGCTTCATTGGAAAGGCAGCAAGTGATGTCATCCAAGCAGTGGGTCAAAGTTGGCTTCAAACCTCGTCTGCTTATGAAAAGAGAAAAGGGGTATGCAGGGCATGGCGGCCTTTTGCGGTGCTTGGATGACCCCTAGTTCGCATTAAATAATGCAGTCGAGTTTCCCACATTTGGGGAAATCACAGGGGTCAGCATACCCAGAATGCAATGAATGAACCGCTCCCTGGGAGAACAGTCTTCATGACCATGGTATCTCCTATGCAAAATAAGTATGATTTGGGATAGGGCTGGGGAGGGCCGCTGCTCAGGCACATCTCTGTCAAGTAAAGGAGATTCAACTGAGGCAGCACAAGGGAACTCTCATCTGGGGACAACAACTGCAGGGAGAACACATATTTTCAGATGAACATGGGAGGGCAGAAGGCTGCCTAATACTGAAGCACCCCCAAACAACAAACCAAATGCAACAACTAGTGCAAGCATTCCTGGGGGAAGGCCTGCAGCAGATGGATTTGCATATGGCGATGTCATCCAAGCAGTGGGTCAAAGTTGGCTTCAACCCTCGTCTGCATATGAAAAGAGAAAAGGGGCGTGCAGGGCATGGCGGCCTTTTGCGGCACTTGGATGACCCCTAGTTCACATTTCTTGCAGCAGCTGGGCACTGTAACAGCTCCAGAGCTGCTCTGTAAGGCAAGTAAAAGGGTGTGGGCCCTGCAGCACTACCTGTAGTTCGCATTGTGCGAGACCCCTAGTTCGCATTAAACACCCCCACCCTCCTTCGGTGTGGGGCTCATGTTGGCCATGCCCCAGCCCCTGAAGCATTCACGCTGATTTCTTGCAGCAGCTGGGCACTGTAACAGCTCAAGAGCTGCTCTGTAAGGCAAGTAAAAGGGTGTGGGCCCTGCAGCACTACCTGTAGTTTGCATTGTGCTTTGGAAGGCACAAAGTAAGCAGACGGGAAGAGAAGTCAGGATAGTGCACAAGGGTATAGACGGGAGGGGCTCAAGAAAAAAGAAGTGGAAACAGACAGCAAACTAGGCTTCCAATGCACAATGCAAACTACAGGTAGTGCTGCAGGGCCCACACCCTTTTACTTGCCTTACAGAGCAGCTCTGGAGCTGTTTAATCACTCAATTGGATTTTTCTGCCAGCATAATTTTTCTCTTACGTCCTAGAGGATGCTGGGGACTCCGTAAGGACCATGGGGGATAGACGGGCTCCGCAGGAGACATGGGCACTTTAAGAAAGACTTTAGATCTGGGTGTGCACTGGCTCCTCCCTCTATGCCCCTCCTCCAGACCTCAGTTTACTACTGTGCCCAGAGGAGACTTGGTGCTTTTCAGGGAGCTCTCCTGAGTTTCCTGACAGAAAGTATATTTGTTAGATTTTTTTATTTTCAGGGAGCCTGCTGGCAACAGACTCCCTGCATCGAGGGGCGGAGGGGAGAGACGCACACCTACTTCTGTGAGTTGATAGGCTCTGCTTCTTAGGCTACTGTACAGCATTAGCTCCAGAGGTATCGGTACGCAGGTCTCACCCTCGCCGTCCGTCCCAGCGCCGCGCCGCCGTCCCCCTCGCAGAGCCGGAAGATAGAAGCCGGGTGAGTATGAGAAGAAAAGAAGACTTCAGAGGCGGCGGAAGACTTCATGATCTTCACTGAGGTAACGCACAGCAGTAAAGCTGTGCTCCATTGCTCCCATACACCTCTCACACGGCAGTCAGTGTAAGGGTGAAGGGCGCAGGGGGGACGCCCTGGGCAGCAATATAGACCTCTCTTTGGCAAAATAAATATATATGCAGCTAGGCACTGTATATATATATAAGAGCCCCCGCCTTTTTTTTACTATATTTGAGCGGGACAGAAGCCCGTCGCAGAGGGGGTGGGGCTTCTCCCTCAGCACTCACCAGCGCCATTTTCTCCACAGCACCGCTGAGGGGAAGCTCCACGGACTCTCCCCTGCTTATACCACGGTAGAAAGAGGGTCTTAAAGAAGAGGGGGGCACATAATTAGGCGCATATATATATGGAAATACAGCGCTACTGGGTAAACATAAAATTATTGTGTTTTTTTCCTGGGTCATATAGCGCTGGGGTGTGTGCTGGCATACTCTCTCTCTCTGTCTCTCCAAAGGGCCTTGTTGGGGAACTGTCCTCAGATAAGAGGATTCCCTGAGTGTATGGTGTGTCGGTACACGTGTGTCGACATGTCTGAGGTAGAAGGCTCTCCTAGAGAGGAGCAGGAGCAAATTAATGTGGTGTCTCCATCGACAACGCCGACACCTGACTGGATGGATATGTGGAATGTTTTAAGTGCTAATGTAAACTTATTACACAAGAGATTAGACAAAGCTGAAGCTAGGGAACAGTCAGGGAGTCAACCCATGCCTGTCCCTATGTCGCAGGGACCTTCGGGGTCTCAAAAGCGCCCACTATCCCAAATAGTTGACACAGATACCGACACGGATTCTGACTCCAGTGTCGACTACGATGATGCAAAGTTACAGCCAAAATTGGCTAAATGTATTCGATATATGATTATTGCACTAAAAGATGTTTTGCACATCACAGAGTCCCCTGTCCCTGACACGAGGGTACACATGTATAAGGGAAAGAAACCTGAGATAACCTTTCCCCCCTCACATGAGTTGAACGAATTATGTGAAAAAGCTTGGGAATCTCCAGACAAAAAGCTGCAGATTCCCAAAAGGATTCTTATGGCGTATCCTTTCCCGCCAATGGACAGGATACGGTGGGAATCCTCCCCTAGGGTGGATAAAGCATTGACACGCTTATCCAAAAAGGTAGCGCTGCCATCCCAGGATACGGCTACCATCAGGGACCCTGCTGACCGCAAGCAGGAGGTTACCCTAAAGTCCATTTACACACATTCTGGTACCTTACTCAGACCGGCAATTGCGTCGGCCGGGGTTGTAGCGCGGTGGCAGCGGAATTGCAGACCCGTCCTCAATTCCTGCTAAAAGTGGAATCATCCTTTCATATGAACCAACCTATTGTGATGCCTGTGGCTACGCGTGACTTGGAGGATTCCGAGTCCCTTGATGTGGTCAGGGCTTTGAAAATTTACGTGGCCAGAACGGCTAGAGTCAGAAAAACAGAAGCACTGTTTGTCCTGTATGCAGCCAACAAGATTGGCACCCCTGCTTCAAAGCAGACTATTGCTCTCTGGATCTGTAACACGATTCAGCAGGCGCATTCTATGGCGGCAAATCCATCTGCGAACTACAGGTAGTGCTGCAGGGCCCACACCCTTTTACTTGCCTTACAGAGCAGCTCTGGAGCTGTTACAGTGCCCAGCTGCTGCAAGAATTCAGCTTGAATGCTTCAGGGGCTGGGGCATAGCCAACATGAGCCCCACACCAAAGGAGGGTGGAGGTGTTTAATGCAAACTAGGGGTCAGCCAAGCGCCGCAAAAGGCCACCATGCCCTGCACGCCCCTTTTCTCTTTTCATATGCAGACGAGGGTTGAAGCCAACTTTGACCAACTGCTTGGATGACATCACCATATGCAAATCCATCTGCGGCAGGCCTTCCCCCAGGAATGCTTGCACTAGTTGTTGCATTTGGTTTGTTGTTTGGGGGTGCTTCAGTATTAGGCAGCCTTCTGCCCTCCCATGTTCATCTGAAAATATATGTTCTCCCTGCAGTTGTTGTCCCAAGATGAGAGTTCCCTTGTGCTGCCTCAGTTGAATCTCCTTTACTTGACAGAGATGTGCATGAGCAGCGGCCCTCCCCAGCCCTATTCCAAATCATACTTATTTTGCATAGGAGATACCATGGTCATGAAGATTTTTCTCCCAGGGTGAGGTTCATTCATTGCATTTTGGGTATGCTGACCCCTGTGATTTCCCCAAATGTGGGAAACTCGACTGCATTATTTGTGGTAGTGGGAGGCTGTGTTTGTGATTTCTTCTGGTCAGCTCTGGTAAAAGTCAGATTTCTTTGTTTCAGATTTTCCTTTAGCCTTGTTCTTCTTTCGAGAGTTCCCTTGTGCTGCCTCAGTTGGATCTCCTTCACTTAACAGGGGGGTGCCCGAGCAGCGACCCTCCCCAGCTCTAGCCCAACTCCTACTTACCTGCCAGGTGAGATACTATGATCATGAAGGTGCTTCTCCCAGGGCAAGGCTCACCCATTGCACTCTGGGTGTGCTGCCCCTGCGATTTCCCCAAATGTGGGAAACTTGACTGCATAATTTGTGTTTCCCCTGGTCGGCTCTCGTATAATTCAGATCTCTTTGTCTCAGATCTCTCTCCAGCCTAGTTTGCTGTCTGTTTCCACTTCTCTTTTCTTCAGCCGCTCCCTTCTATACCCTTGTGCACTATCCTGACTTCTCCTCCCGTCTGCTTACTTTGTGCCTTCCAATGCACAATGCAAACTACAGGTAGTGCTGCAGGGCCCACACCCTTTTACTTGCCTTACAGAGCGTCTCTGGAGCTGTTACAGTGCCCAGCTGCTGCAAGAAATCTGCTTGAATGCTTCAGGGGATGGGACATGGCCAACATGAGCCCCACACCAAAGGAGGGTGGAGCAGAAGGCTGCCTAATACTGAAGCACCCCCAAACAACAAACCAAATGCAACAACTAGTGCAAGCATTCCTGGGGGAAGGCCTGCCGCAGATGGATTTGTGGTGATGTCATCCAAGCAGTTGGTCAAAGGTGGCTTCAACCCTCGTCTGCATATGAAAACAGAAAAGGGGCGTGCAGGGCATGGTGGCCTTTTGCGGCGCTTGACTGACCCCTAGTTTGCATTAAACACCTCCACCCTCCTTCGGTGTGGGGCTCATGTTGGCTATGCCCCAGCCCCTGAAGCATTCAAGCTGATTTCTTGCAGCAGCTGGCCACTGTAACAGCTCCAGAGCTGCTCTGTAAGGCAAGTAAAAGGGTGTGGGCCCTGCAGCACTACCTGTAGTTTGCATTGTGCATTGGAAGGCACAAAGTAAGCAGACGGGAGGAGAAGTCAGGATAGTGCACAAGGGTATAGAAGGGAGCGGCTGAAGAAAAGAGAAGTGGAAACAGACAGCAAACTAGGCTGGAGAGAGACCTGAGACAAAGAGATCTGAATTATACGAGAGCCGACCAGGGGAAACACAAATTATGCAGTCAAGTTTCCCACATTTGGGGAAATCGCAGGAGCAGCACACCCAGAGTACAATGGGTGAGCCTTGCCCTGGGAGAAGCACCTTCATGATCATAGTATCTCACCTGGCAGGTAAGTAGGAGTTGGGCTAGAGCTGGGGAGGGTCGCTGCTCGGGTACCCCCCTGTAAAGTGAAGGAGATCCAACTGAGGCAGCACAAGGGAACTCTCGAAAGAAGAACAAGGCTAAAGGAAAATCTGAGACAAAGAAATCTGACTTTTACCAGAGCTGACCAGAAGAAATCACAAACACAGCCTCCCACTACCACAAATAATGCAGTCAAGTTTCCCACATTTGGGGAAATCACAGGGGTCAGCATACCCAAAATGCAATGAATAAACCTCACCCTGGGAGAAAAATCTTCATGACCATGGTATCTCCTATGCAAAATAAGTATGATTTGGAATAGGGCTGGGGAGGGCCGCTGCTCATGCACATCTCTGTCAAGTAAAGGAGATTTAACTGAGGCAACACAAGGGAACTCTCATCTGGGGACAACAACTGCAGGGAGAACATATATTTTCAGATGAACATGGGAGGGCAGAAGGCTGCCTAATACTGAAGCACCCCCAAACAACAAACCAAATGCAACAACTAGTGCAAGCATTCCTGGGGGAAGGCCTGCCGCAGATGGATTTGCATATGGTGATGTCATCCAAGCAGTGGGTCAAAGTTGGCTTCAACCCTCGTCTGCATATGAAAAGAGAAAAGGGGCGTGCAGGGCATGGTGGCCTTTTGCGGCGCTTGGCTGACCCCTAGTTTGCATTAAACACCTCCACCCTCCTTTGGTGTGGGGCTCATGTTGGCTATGCCCCAGCCCCTGAAGCATTCAAGCTGATTTCTTGCAGCAGCTGGGCACTGTAACAGCTCCAGAGCTGCTCTGTAAGGCAAGTAAAAGGGTGTGGGCCCTGCAGCACTACCTGTAGTTCGCATTGTGCGTTGGAAGGCACAAAGTAAGCAGACAGGAGGAGAAGTCAGGATAGTGCGCAAGGGCATAGAAGGGAGCGGCTCAAGAAAAGAGAAGTGGAAACAGACAGCAAACTAGGCTGGAGAGAGACCTGAGACAAAGAGATCTGAATTATACGAGAGCCGACCAGGGGAAACACAAATTATGCAGTCAAGTTTCCCACATTTGGGGAAATCGCAGGAGCAGCACACCCAGAGCAATGGGTGAGCCTTGCCCTGGGAGAAGCACCTTCATGATCATAGTATCTCACCTGGCAGGTAAGTAGGAGTTGGGCTAGAGCTGGGGAGGGTCGCTGCTCGGGTACCCCCCTGTAAAGTGAAGGAGATCCAACTGAGGCAGCACAAGGGAACTCTCGAAAGAAGAACAAGGCTAGAGGAAAATCTGAGACAAAGAAATCTGACTTTTACCAGAGCTGACCAGAGGAAAGCACAAACACAGTCCCCCACTACCACAAATAATGCAGTCAAGTTTCCCACATTTGGGGAAATCACAGGGGTCAGCATACCCAAAATGCAATGAATGAACCTCACCCTGGGAGAACAATCTTCATGACCATGGTATCTCCTATGCAAAATAAGTATGATTTGGAATAGGGCTGGGGAGGGCCGCTGCTCATGCACATCTCTGTCAAGTAAAGGAGATTCAACTGAGGCAGCACAAGGGAACTCTCATCTGGGGACAACAACTGCAGGGAGAACACATATTTTCAGATGAACATGGGAGGGCAGAAGGCTGCCTAATACTGAAGCACCCCCAAACAACAAACCAAATGCAACAACTAGTGCAAGCATTCCTGGGGGAAGTTCTGCAGAAGACGGATTTGCATACGGTGATGTCATCCAAGCAGTGGGTCAAAGTTGGCTTCAACCCTCATCTGCATATGAAAAGAGAAAAGGGGCGTGCAGGGCATGGCGGCCTTTTGCGGTGCTTGGATGACCCCTAGTTCGCATTAAACACCTCCACCCTCCTTTGGTGTGGGGCTCATGTTGGCCATGCCCCATCCCCTGAAGCATTCAAGCAGATTTCTTGCAGCAGCTGGGCACTGTAACAGCTCCAGAGCTGCTCTGTAAGGCAAGTAAAAGGGTGTGGGCCCTGCAGCACTACCTGTAGTTTGCATTGTGCATTGGAAGGCACAAAGTAAGCAGACGGGAGGAGAAGTCAGGATAGTGCACAAGGGTATAGAAGGGAGCGGCTGAAGAAAAGAGAAGTGGAAACAGACAGCAAACTAGGCTGGAGAGAGACCTGAGACAAAGAGATCTGAATTATACGAGAGCCGACCAGGGGAAACACAAATTATGCAGTCAAGTTTCCCACATTTGGGGAAATCGCAGGGGCAGCACACCCAGAGTGCAATGGGTGAGCCTTGCCCTGGGAGAAGCACCATCATGATCATAGTATCTCACCTGGCAGGTAAGTAGGAGTTGGGCTAGAGCTGGGGAGGGTCTCTGCTCGGGCACCCCCCTGTCAAGTGAAGGAGATCCAACTGAGGCAGCACAAGGGAACTCTCAAAAGAAGAACAAGGCTAGAGGAAGATCTGAAACAAAGAAATCTGACTTTTACCAGAGCTGACCAGAGGAAAACACAAACACAGTCCCCCACTACCACAAATAAAGCAGTCGAGTTTCCCACATTTGGGGAAATCACAGGGGTCAGCATACCCAGAATGCAATGAATGTACCTCACCCTGGGAGAATAATCTTCATGACCATGGTATCTCCTATGCAAAATAAGTATGATTTGGGATAGAGCTGGGGTGGGCCGCTGCTCAGGCACATCTCTGTCAAGTTAAGGAGATTCAACTGAGGCAGCACAAGGGAACTCTCATCTGGGGACAACAACTGCAGGGAGAACACATATTTTCAGATGAACATGGGAGGGCAGAAGGCTGCCTAATACTGAAGCACCCCCAAACAACAAACCAAATGCAACAACTAGTGCAAGCATTCCTGGGGGAAGGCCTGCCGCAGATGGATTTGCATATGGTGATGTCATCCAAGCAGTGGGTCAAAGTTGGCTTCAACCCTCGTCTGCATATGAAAACAGAAAAGGGGCGTGCAGGGCATGGTGGCCTTTTGCGGCGCTTGTCTGACCCCTAGTTTGCATTAAACACCTCCACCCTCCTTCGGTGTGGGGCTCATGTTGGCTATGCCCCAGCCCCTGAAGCATTCAAGCTGATTTCTTGCAGCAGCTGGGCACTGTAACAGCTCCAGAGCTGCTCTGTAAGGCAAGTAAAAGGGTGTGGGCCCTGCAGCACTACCTGTAGTTTGCATTGTGCATTGGAAGGCACAAAGTAAGCAGACAGGAGGAGAAGTCAGGATAGTGCACAAGGGTATAGAAGGGAGCGGCTGAAGAAAAGAGAAGTGGAAACAGACAGCAAACTAGGCTGGAGAGAGACCTGAGACAGAGAGATCTGAATTATACGAGAGCCGACCAGGGGAAACACAAATTATGCAGTCAAGTTTCCCACATTTGGGGAAATTGCAGGAGCAGCACACCCAGAGTACAATGGGTGAGCCTTGCCCAGGGAGAAGCACCTTCATGATCATAGTATCTCACCTGGCAGGTAAGTAGGAGTTGGGCTAGAGCTGGGGAGGGTCGCTGCTCGGGTACCCCCCTGTAAAGTGAAGGAGATCCAACTGAGGCAGCACAAGGGAACTCTCGAAAGAAGAACAAGGCTAAAGGAAAATGTGAGACAAAGAAATCTGACTTTTACCAGAGCTGACCAGAGGAAAGCACAAACACAGTCTCCCACTACCACAAATAATGCAGTCAAGTTTCCCACATTTGGGGAAATCACAGGGGTCAGCATACCCAAAATGCAATGAATGAACCTCACCCTGGGAGAAAAATCTTCATGACCATGGTATCTCCTATGCAAAATAAGCATGATTTGGAATAGGGCTGGGGAGGGCCGCTGCTCATGCACATCTCTGTCAAGTAAAGGAGATTCAACTGAGGCAGCACAAGGGAACTCTCATCTTGGGTCAACAACTGCAGGGAGAACACATATTTTCAGATGAACATGGGAGGGCAGAAGGCTGCCTAATACTGAAGCACCCCCAAACAACAAACCAAATGCAACAACTAGTGCAAGCATTCCTGGGGGAAGTTCTGCAGAAGACGGATTTGCATACGGTGATGTCATCCGAGCAGTGGGTCAAAGTTGGCTTCAACCCTCATCTGCATATGAAAAGAGAAAAGGGGCGTGCAGGGCATGGCGGCCTTTTGCGGTGCTTGGATGACCCGTAGTTCGCATTAAACACCTCCACCCTCCTTTGGTGTGGGGCTCATGTTGGCCATGCCCCATCCCCTGAAGCATTCAAGCTGATTTCTTGCAGCAGCTGGGCACTGTAACAGCTCCAGAGCTGCTCTGTAAGGCAAGTAAAAGGGTGTGGGCCCTGCAGCACTACCTGTAGTTTGCATTGTGCATTAGAAGGCACAAAGTAAGCAGACGGGAGGAGAAGTCAGGATAGTGCACAAGGGTATAGAAGGGAGCGGCTGAAGAAAAGAGAAGTGGAAACAGACAGCAAACTAGGCTGGAGAGAGACCTGAGACAAAGAGATCTGAATTATACGAGAGCCGACCAGGGGAAACACAAATTATGCAGTCAAGTTTCCCACATTTGGGGAAATCGCAGGAGCAGCACACCCAGAGTACAATGGGTGAGCCTTGCCCTGGGAGAAGCACCTTCATGATCATAGTATCTCACCTGGCTGGTAAGTAGGAGTTGGGCTAGAGCTGGGGAGGGTCGCTGCTCGGGTACCCCCCTGTAAAGTGAAGGAGATCCAACTGAGGCAGCACAAGGGAACTCTCGAAAGAAGAACAAGGCTAAAGGAAAATCTGAGACAAAGAAATCTGACTTTTACCAGAGCTGACCAGAGGAAAGCACAAACACAGTCTCCCACTACCACAAATAATGCAGTCAAGTTTCCCACATTTGGGGAAATCACAGGGGTCAGCATACCCAAAATGCAATGAATGAACCTCACCCTGGGAGAAAAATCTTCATGACCATGGTATCTCCTATGCAAAATAAGTATGATTTGGAATAGGGCTGGGGAGGGCCGCTGCTCATGCACATCTCTGTCAAGTAAAGGAGATTCAACTGAGGCAGCAAAAGGGAACTCTCATCTTGGGACAACAACTGCAGGGAGAACACATATTTTCAGATGAACATGGGAGGGCAGAAGGCTGCCTAATACTGAAGCACCCCCAAACAACAAACCAAATGCAACAACTAGTGCAAGCATTCCTGAGGGAAGGCCTGCCGCAGATGGATTTGCATATGGTGATGTCATCCAAGCAGTGGGTCAAAGTTGGCTTCAACCCTCGTCTGCATATGAAAACAGAAAAGGGGCGTGCAGGGCATGGTGGCCTTTTGCGGCGCTTGTCTGACCCCTAGTTTGCATTAAACACCTCCACCCTCCTTCGGTGTGGGGCTCATGTTGGCTATGCCCCAGCCCCTGAAGCATTCAAGCTGATTTCTTGCAGCAGCTGGGCACTGTAACAGCTCCAGAGCTGCTCTGTAAGGCAAGTAAAAGGGTGTGGGCCCTGCAGCACTACCTGTAGTTTGCATTGTGCATTGGAAGGCACAAAGTAAGCAGACGGGAGGAGAAGTCAGGATAGTGCACAAGGGTATAGAAGGGAGCGGCTGAAGAAAAGAGAAGTGGAAACAGACAGCAAACTAGGCTGGAGAGAGACCTGAGACAAAGAGATCTGAATTATACGAGAGCCGACCAGGGGAAACACAAATTATGCAGTCAAGTTTCCCACATTTGGGGAAATTGCAGGAGCAGCACACCCAGAGTACAATGGGTGAGCCTTGCCCTGGGAGAAGCACCTTCATGATCATAGTATCTCACCTGGCAGGTAAGTAGGAGTTGGGCTAGAGCTGGGGAGGGTCGCTGCTCGGGTACCCCCCTGTAAAGTGAAGGAGATCCAACTGAGGCAGCACAAGGGAACTCTCGAAAGAAGAACAAGGCTAAAGGAAAATCTGAGACAAAGAAATCTGACTTTTACCAGAGCTGACCAGAGGAAAGCACAAACACAGTCTCCCACTACCACAAATAATGCAGTCAAGTTTCCCACATTTGGGGAAATCACAGGGGTCAGCATACCCAAAATGCAATGAATGAACCTCACCCTGGGAGAAAAATCTTCATGACCATGGTATCTCCTATGCAAAATAAGTATGATTTGGAATAGGGCTGGGGAGGGCCGCTGCTCATGCACATCTCTGTCAAGTAAAGGAGATTCAACTGAGGCAGCACAAGGGAACTCTCATCTTGGGACAACAACTGCAGGGAGAACACATATTTTCAGATGAACATGGGAGGGCAGAAGGCTGCCTAATACTGAAGCACCCCCAAACAACAAACCAAATGCAACAACTAGTGCAAGCATTCCTGGGGGAAGTTCTGCAGAAGACGGATTTGCATACGGTGATGTCATCCAAGCAGTGGGTCAAAGTTGGCTTCAACCCTCATCTGCATATGAAAAGAGAAAAGGGGCGTGCAGGGCATGGCGGCCTTTTGCGGTGCTTGGATGACCCCTAGTTCGCATTAAACACCTCCACCCTCCTTTGGTGTGGGGCTCATGTTGGCCATGCCCCATCCCCTGAAGCATTCAAGCTGATTTCTTGCAGCAGCTGGGCACTGTAACAGCTCCAGAGCTGCTCTGTAAGGCAAGTAAAAGGGTGTGGGCCCTGCAGCACTACCTGTAGTTTGCATTGTGCATTGGAAGGCACAAAGTAAGCAGATGGGAGGAGAAGTCAGGATAGTGCACAAGGGTATAGAAGGGAGCGGCTGAAGAAAAGAGAAGTGGAAACAGACAGCAAACTAGGCTGGAGAGAGACCTGAGACAAAGAGATCTGAATTATACGAGAGCCGACCAGGGGAAACACAAATTATGCAGTCAAGTTTCCCACATTTGGGGAAATCGCAGGGGCAGCACACCCAGAGTGCAATGGGTGAGCCTTGCCCTGGGAGAAGCACCTTCATGATCATAGTATCTCACCTGGCAGGTAAGTAGGAGTTGGGCTAGAGCTGGGGAAAGTCGCTGTTCGGGCACCCCCCTGTCAAGTGAAAGAGATCCAACTGAGGCAGCACAAGGGAACTCTCGAAAGAAGAACAAGGCTAGAGGAAGATCTGAGACAAAGAAATCTGACTTTTTCCAGAGCTGACCAGAGGAAAGCACAAACACAGTCCCCCACTACCACAAATAATGCAGTCGAGTTTCCCACATTTGGGGAAATCACAGGGGTCAGCATACCCAAAATGCAATGAATGAACCTCACCCTGGGAGAACAATCTTCATGACCATGGTATCTCCTATGCAAAATAAGTATGATTTGGGATAGGGCTGGGGAGGGCCGCTGCTCATGCACATCTCTGTCAAGTAAAGGAGATTCAACTGAGGCAGCACAAGGAAACTCTCATCTGGGGACAACAACTGCAGGGAGAACACATATTTTCAGATGAACATGGGAGGGCAGAAGGCTGCCTAATACTGAAGCACCCCCAAACAACAAACCAAATGCAACAACTAGTACAAGCATTCCTGGGGGAAGTTCTGCAGAAGACGGAATTGCATACGGTGATGTCATCCAAGCAGTGGGCCAAAGTTGGCTGGAACCCTCATCTGCATATGAAAAGAGAAAAGGGGTATGCAGGGCATGGCGGCCTTTTGCGGCGCTTGGATGACCCTTAGTTCGCATTAAACACCCCCACCCTCCTTCGGTGTGGGGCTCATGTTGGCCATGCCCCATCCCCTGAAGCATTCAAGCTGATTTCTTGCAGCAGCTTGGCACTGTAACAGCTCCAGAGCTGTTCTGTTAGGCAAGTAAAAGGGTGTGGGCCCTGCAGCACTACCTGTAGTTTGCATTGCGCATTGGAAGGCACAAAGTAAGCAGACAGGAGGAGAAGTCAGGATAGTGCACAAGGGTATAAAAGGGAGCGGCTCAAGAAAAGAGAAGTTGAAACAGACAGCAAACTAGGCTGGAGAGAGACCTGAGACAAAGAGATCTGAATTATACGAGACCTGACCAGGGGAAACACAAATTATGCAGTCAAGTTTCCCACATTTGGGGAAATCGCAGGGGCAGCACACCCAGAGTGCAATGGGTGAGCCTTGCCCTGGGAGAAGCACCTTCATGATCATAGTATCTCACCTGGCAGGTAAGTAGGAGTTGGGCTAGAGCTGGGGAGGGTCGCTGCTCGGGCACCCCCCTGTCAAGTGAAGGAGATCCAACTGAGGCAGCACAAGGAAACTCTCGAAAGAAGAACAAGGCTAGAGGAAGATCTGAGACAAAGAAATTTGACTTTTACCAGAGCTGACCAGAGGAAAACACAAACACAGTCCCCCACTACCAACAAATAAAGCAGTCGCGTTTCCCACATTTGGGGAAATCACAGGGGTCAGCATACCCAGAATGCAATGAATGAACCTCACCCTGGGAGAGTAATCTTCATGACCATGGTATCTCCTATGCAAAATAAGTATGATTTGGGATAGGGCTGGGGAGGGCCGCTGCTCATGCACATCTCTGTCAAATAAAGGAGATTCAACTGAGGCAGCACAAGGGAACTCTCATCTGGGGACAACAACTGCAGGGAGAACACATATTTTCAGATGAACATGGGAGGGCAGAAGGCTGCCTAATACTGAAGCACCCCCAAACAACAAACCAAATGCAACAACTAGTGCAAGCATTCCTGGGGTAAGTTCTGCAGAAGACGGATTTGCATACGGTGATGTCATCCAAGCAGTGGGTCAAAGTTGGCTTCAACCCTCATCTGCATATGAAAAGAGAAAAGGGGCGTGCAGGGCATGGCGGCCTTTTGCGGTGCTTGGATGACCCCTAGTTCGCATTAAACACCCCCACCCTCCTTTGGTGTGGGGCTCATGTTGGCCATGCCCCATCCCCTGAAGCATTCAAGCTGATTTATTGCAGCAGCTGGGCACTGTAACAGCTCCAGAGCTGCTCTGAACGGCAAGTAAAAGGGTGTGGGCCCTGCAGCACTACCTGTAGTTTGCATTGTGCATTGGAAGGCACAAAGTAAGCAGACGGGAGAAGTCAGGATAGTGCGCAAGGGCATAGAAGGGAGCGGCTCAAGAAAAGAGAAGTTGAAACAGACAGCAAACTAGGCTGGAGAGAGACCTGAGACAAAGAGATCTGAATTATACGAGAGCCGACCAGGGGAAACACAAATTATGCAGTCAAGTTTCCCACATTTGGGGAAATCGCAGGAGCAGCACACCCAGAGTGCAATGGGTGAGCCTTGCCCTGGGAGAAGCACCTTCCTGATTATAGTATCTCACCTGGCAGGTAAGTAGGAGTTGGGCTAGAGCTTGGGAGGGTCGCTGCTCGGGCACCCCCCTGTCAAGTGAAGGAGATCCAACTGAGGCAGCACAAGGAAACTCTCGAAAGAAGAACAAGGCTAGAGGAAGATCTGAGACAAAGAAATCTGACTTTTACCAGAGCTGACCAGAGGAAAGCACAAACACAGTCCCCCACTACCACAAATAATGCAGTCGAGTTTCCCAAATTTGGGGAAATCACAGGGGTCAGCATACCCAGAATGCAATGAATGAACCTCACCCTGGGAGAACAATCTTCATGACCATGGTATCTCCTATGCAAAATAAGTATGATTTGGGATAGGGCTGGGGAGGGCCGCTGCTCAGGCACATCTCTGTCAAGTAAAGGAGATTCAACTGAGGCAGCACAAGGGAACTCTCATCTGGGGACAACAACTGTAGGGAGAACACATATTTTCAGATGAACATGGGAGGACAGAAGGCTGCCTTATACTGAAGCACCCCCAAACAACAAACCAAATGCAACAACTAGTAAAAGCATTCCTGGGTGAAGGTCTGCAGAAGACGGATTTGCATACGGTGATGTCATCCAAGCAGTGGGCCAAAGTTGGCTGGAACCCTCATCTGCATATGAAAAGAGAAAAGGGTTATGCAGGGCATGGCGGCCTTTTGCGGCGCTTGGATGACCCCTAGTTCGCATTAAACACCTCCACCCTCCTTCGGTGTGGGGCTCATGTTGGCTATGCCCCAGCCCCTGAAGCATTCAAGCTGATTTCTTGCAGCAGCTGGGCACTGTAACAGCTCCAGAGCTGCTCTGTAAGGCAACTAAAAGGGTGTGGGCCCTGCAGCACTACCTGTAGTTCGCATTGTGCGTAGGAAGGCACAAAGTAAGCAGACGGGAGAAGTCAGGATAGTGCGCAAGGGCATAGAAGGGAGCGGCTCAAGAAAAGAGAAGTGGAAACAGACAGCAAACTAGGCTGGAGAGAGACCTGAGACAAAGAGATCTGAATTATACGAGAGCCGACCAGGGGAAACACAAATTATGCAGTCAAGTTTCCCACATTTGGGGAAATCGCAGGGGCAGCACACCCAGAGTGCAATGGGTGAGCCTTGCCCTGGGAGAAGCACCTTCATGATCATAGTATCTCACCTGGCAGGTAAGTAGGAGTTGGGCAAGAGCTGGGGAGGGTCGCTGCTCGGGCACTCCCCTGTCAAGTGAAGGAGATCCAACTGAGGCAGCACAAAGGAACTCTCGAAAGAAGAACAAGGCTAGAGGAAGATCTGAGACAAAGAAATCTGACTTTTACCAGAGCTGACCAGAAGAAAGCACAAACACAGTCCCCCCACTACCAACAAATAAAGCAGTCGCGTTTCCCACATTTGGGGAAATCACAGGGGTCAGCATACCCAGAATGCAATGAATGAACCTCACCCTGGGAGAGTAATCTTCATGACCATGGTATCTCCTATGCAAAATAAGTATGATTTGGGATAGGGCTGGGGAGGGCCGCTGCTCATGCACATCTCTGTCAAGTAAAGGAGATTCAACTGAGGCAGCACAAGGGAACTCTCATCTGGGGACAACAACTGCAGGGAGAACACATATTTTCAGATGAACATGGGAGGGCAGAAGGCTGCCTAATACTGAAGCACCCCCAAACAACAAACCAAATGCAACAACTAGTGCAAGCATTCCTGGGGGAAGGCCTGCAGCAGATGGATTTGCATACGGTGATGTCATCCAAGCAGTGGGTCAAAGTTGGCTTCAACCCTCGTCTGCATATGAAAAGAGAAAAGGGGCGTGCAGGGCATGGCGGCCTTTTGCGACGCTTGGATGACCCCTAGTTCGCATTAAACACCTCCACCCTCCTTCGGTGTGGGGCTCATGTTGGCTATGCCCCAGCCCCTGAAGCATTCAAGCTGATTTCTTGCAGCAGCTGGGCACTGTAACAGCTCCAGAGCTGCTCTGTACGGCAAGTAAAAGGGTGTGGGCCCTGCAGCACTACCTGTAGTTTGCATTGTGCATTGGAAGGCACAAAGAAAGCAGACAGGAGGAGAAGTCAGGATAGTGCACAAGGGTATAAAAGGGAGGGGCTCATGAAAAAAGAAGTGGAAACAGACAGCAAATTAGGCTGGAGAGAGACCTGAGACAAAGAGATCTGAATTATACGAGAGCCGACCAGGGGAAACACAAATTATGCAGTCAAGCTTCCCACATTTGGGGAAATCAGAGTGCAATGGGTGAGCCTTGCCCTGGGAGAAGCACCTTCATGATCATAGTATCTCACCTGGCAGGTAAGTAGGAGTTGGGCTAGAGCTGGGGAGGGTCGCTGCTCGGGCACCCCCCTGTCAAGTGAAAGAGATCCAACTGAGGCAGCACAAGGGAACTCTCGAAAGAAGAACAAGGCTAGAGGAAGATCTGAGACAAATAAATCTGACTTTTACCAGAGCTGACCAGAGGAAAGCACAAACACAGTCCCCCACTACCACAAATAATGCAGTCGAGTTTCCCACATTTGGGGAAATCACAGGGGTCAGCATACCCAGAATACAATGAATGAACCTCACCCTGGGAGAACAATCTTCATGACCATGGTATCTCCTATGCAAAATAAGTATGATTTGGGATAGGGCTGGGGAGGGCCGCTGCTCAGGCACATCTCTGTCAAGTAAAGGAGATTCAACTGAGGCAGCACAAGGGAACTCTCATCTGGGGACAACAACTGCAGGGAGAACACATATTTTCAGATGAACATGGGAGGGCAGAAGGCTGCTTAATACTGAAGCACCCCCAAACAACAAACCAAATGCAACAACTAGTGCAAGCATTCCTGGGGGAAGGCCTGCAGCAGATGGATTTGCATACGGTGATGTCATCCAAGCAGTGGGTCAAAGTTGGCTTCAACCCTCGTCTGCATATGAAAAGAGAAAAGGGGCGTGCAGGGCATGGCGGCCTTTTGCGGCGCTTGGATGACCCCTAGTTCACATTAAACACCTCCACCCTCCTTCGGTGTGGGGCTCATGTTGGCTATGCCCCAGCCCCTGAAGCATTCAAGCTGATTTCTTGCAGCAGCTGGGCACTGTAACAGCTCCAGAGCTGCTCTGTACGGCAAGTAAAAGGGTGTGGGCCCTGCAGCACTACCTGTAGTTTGCATTGTGCATTGGAAGGCACAAAGTAAGCAGACAGGAGGAGAAGTCAGGATAGTGCACAAGGGTATAAAAGGGAGGGGCTCATGAAAAAAGAAGTGGAAACAGACAGCAAACTAGGCTGGAGAGAGACCTGAGACAAAGAGATCTGAATTATACGAGAGCTGACCAGGGGAAACACAAATTATGCAGTCAAGCTTCCCACATTTGGGGAAATCGCAGGGGCACCACACCCAGAGTGCAATGGGTGAGCCTTGCCCTGGGAGAAGCACCTTCATGATCAAAGTATCTCACCTGGCAGGTAAGTAGGAGTTGGGCTAGAGCTGAGGAGGGTCGCTGCTCTGGCACCCCCCTGTCAAGTGAAAGAGATCCAACTGAGGCAGCACAAGGGAACTCTCGAAAGAAGAACAAGGCTAGAGGAAGATCTGAGACAAATAAATCTGACTTTTACCAGAGCTGTCCAGAGGAAAGCACAAACACAGTCCCCCACTACCACAAATAATGCAGTCGAGTTTCCCACATTTGGGGAAATCACAGGGGTCAGCATACCCAGAATGCAATGAATGAACCTCACCCTGGGAGAACAATCTTCATGACCATGGTATCGCCTATGCAAAATAAGTATGATTTTGGATAGGGCTGGGGAGGGCCGCTGCTCAGGCACATCTCTGTCAAGTAAAGGAGATTCAACTGAGGCAGCACAAGGGAACTCTCATCTGGGGACAACAACTGCAGGGAGAACACATATTTTCAGATGAACATGGGAGGGCAGAAGGCTGCCTAATACTGAAGCACCCCCAAACAACAAACCAAATGCAACAACTAGTGCAAGCATTCCTGGGGGAAGTTCTGCAGAAGACGGATTTGCATACGGTGATGTCATCCAAGCAGTGGGTCAAAGTTGGCTTCAACCCTCATCTGCATATGAAAAGAGAAAAGGGGCGTGCAGGGCATGGCGGCCTTTTGCGGCGCTTGGATGACCCCTAGTTCGCATTAAACACCTCCACCCTCCTTCGGTGTGGGGCTCATGTTGGCTATGCCCCAGCCCCTGAAGCATTCAAGCTGATTTCTTGCAGCAGCTGGGCACTGTAACAGCTCCAGAGCTGCTCTGAACGGCAAGTAAAAGGGTGTGGGCCCTGCAGCACTACCTGTTGTTTGCATTGTGCATTGGAAGGCACAAAGTAAGCAGACGGGAGAAGTCAGGATAGTGCGCAAGGGCATAGAAGGGAGCGGCTCAAGAAAAGAGAAGTTGAAACAGACAGCAAACTAGGCTGGAGAGAGACCTGAGACAAAGAGATCTGAATTATATGAGAGCCGACCAGGGGAAACACAAATTATGCAGTCAAGTTTCCCACATTTGGGGAAATCGCAGGAGCAGCACACCCAGAGTGCAATGGGTGAGCCTTGCCCTGGGAGAAGCACCTACATGATCATAGTATCTCACCTGCCAGGTAAGTAGAAGTTGGGCTAGAGCTGGGGAGGGTCGCTGCTCGGGTACCCCCCTGTCAAGTGAAGGAGATCCAACTGAGGCAGCACAAGGGAACTCTCGAAAGAAGAACAAGGCTAGAGGAAGATCTGAGACAAATAAATCTGACTTTTACCAGAGCTGACCAGAGGAAAGCACAAACACAGTCCCCCACTACCACAAATAATGCAGTCGAGTTTCCCACATTTGGGGAAATCACAGGGGTCAGCATACCCAGAATGCAATGAATGAACCTCACCCTGGGAGAACAATCTTCATGACCATGGTATCTCCTATGCAAAATAAGTATGATTTGGGATAGGGCTGGGGAGGGCCGCTGCTCAGGCACATCTCTGTCAAGTAAAGGAGATTCAACTGAGGCAGCACAAGGGAACTCTCATCTGGGGACAACAACTGCAGGGAGAACACAAATTTTCAGATGAACATGGGAGGGCAGAAGGCTGCCTAATAATGAAGCACCCCCAAACAACAAACCAAATGCAACAACTAGTGCAAGCATTCCTGGGGGAAGGCCTGCAGCAGATGGATTTGCATACGGTGATGTCATCCAAGCAGTGGGTCAAACAACAAACCAAATGCAACAACTAGTGCAAGCATTCCTGGGGGAAGGCCTGCAGCAGATGGATTTGCATACGGTGATGTCATCCAAGCAGTGGGTCAAAGTTGGCTTCAACCCTCGTCTGCATATGAAAAGAGAAAAGGGGCGTGCAGGGCATGGCGGCCTTTTGCGGCGCTTGGATGACCCCTAGTTCGCATTAAACACCTCCACCCTCCTTCGGTGTGGGGCTCATGTTGGCTATGCCCCAGCCCCTGAAGCATTCAAGCTGATTTCTTGCAGCAGCTGGGCACTGTAACAGCTCCAGAGCTACTCTGTACGGCAAGTAAAAGGGTGTGGGCCCTGCAGCACTACCTGTAGTTTGCATTGTGCATTGGAAGGCACAAAGAAAGCAGGCAAGGTCCAGAGAACAGTTAGAGGTCGGAGTAGCACTATCTCAAGTAGTACTACGACAGCACGGATGGATTCTAAATATTCCAAAATCGCAGCTGATTCCGACGACACGTCTGCTGTTCCTAGGGATGATTCTGGACACAGTACAGAAAAAGGTGTTTCTCCCGGAGGAGAAAGCCAAGGAGTTATCCGACATAGTCAGGAACCTCCTAAGACCAGGCCAAGTGTCAGTACAATGCACAATGGTCCTGGGAAAGATGGTGGCTTCTTACGAAGCGATTCCATTCGGCAGATTCCATGCAAGAACTTTTCAGTGGGATCTGCTGGACAAATGGTCCGGATCGCATCTTCAAATGCATCAGCGGATAACCCTGTCTCCAAGGACAAGGATGTCTCTCCTGTGGTGGTTACAGAGTGCTCATCTCCTAGAGGGCCGCAGATTCGGCATTCAGGATTGGGTCCTGGTGACCACGGATGCCAGCCTGAGAGGCTGGGGAGCAGTCACACAGGGAAGAAATTTCCTGGGCTTGTGGTCAAGCATGGAAACGTCACTTCACATAAATATCCTGGAACTAAGGGCCATTTACAATGCCCTAAGTCAGGCAAGACCTCTGCTTCAGGGTCAGCCGGTGTTGATCCAGTCGGACAACATCACGGCAGTCGCCCACGTAAACAGACAGGGCGGCACAAGAAGCAGGAGGGCAATGATGGAAGTGGCAAGGATTCTTCGCTGGGCGGAGAATCATGTGATAGCACTGTCAGCAGTGTTCATTCCGGGAGTGGACAACTGGGAAGCAGACTTCCTCAGCAGACACGATCTTCACCCGGGGGAGTGGGGACTTCACCCAGAAGTCTTCCACATGATTGTGAACCGTTGGGAAAAACCAAAGGGTGGACATGATGGCGTCCCGCCTCAACAAAAAGCTGGACAGATATTGCGCCAGGTCAAGGGACCCTCAGGCAATAGCTGTGGACTCTCTGGTAACACCGTGGGTGTACCAGTCAGTGTATGTGTTCCCTCCTCTTCCTCTCATACCAAAAGTACTGAGAATCATAAGAAGGAGAGGAGTAAAGACTATACTCGTGGCTCCGGATTGGCCAAGAAGGACTTGGTACCCGGAAATTCAAGAGATGCTCACGGAAGACCCGTGGCCTCTACCTCTAAGAAAGGACCTGCTCCAGCAGGGACCATGTCTGTTCCAAGACTTACCGCGGCTGCGTTTGACGGCATGGCGGTTGAACGCCGGATCCTGAAGGAAAAAGGCATTCCGGATGAAGTCATCCCTACCCTGATCAAAGCCAGGAAGGATGTAACCATACAACATTATCACCGTATTTGGCGTAAATATGTTGCGTGGTGCGAGGCCAGGAAGGCCCCTACAGAGGAATTTCAACTGGGTCGTTTCCTGCATTTCCTGCAAACAGGACTGTCTATGGGCCTCAAATTAGGGTCCATTAAGGTTCAAATTTCGGCCCTGTCAATATTCTTCCAAAAAGAACTGGCTTCTGTTCCTGAAGTTCAGACGTTTGTCAAGGGAGTACTGCATATACAGCCTCCTTTTGTGCCTCCAGTGGCACCTTGGGATCTCAATGTAGTTTTGGGATTCCTAAAATCACATTGGTTTGAACCACTCACCACTGTGGACTTAAAATATCTCACATGGAAAGTGGTAATGCTGTTAGCCCTGGCTTCAGCCAGGCGTGTCTCAGAATTGACCAAAACAAAAAACTGCAACAAACGAGCGCCTAATCATCAAAATAAAAAGTGAAAACCAATACGTGTTTCATAGAATTAAATAATCACAATTTTATGTTCCTGATAGTCTGCGCTTGCCGGAATACTATGTGTAGTATTGTGGTGATAGCATAGAAAAAGAACAAACGGCTGCGCTGAATATCAGGAACGAAACATGATGTACAGAGAGCCAACGTAAAAAATAACAATGTTTATTAATAAAACATATAAAAAGATTAATTGTCAAATAACCGGTGAAAAATATATACAAATATATATAAGAACAGTCACTAGACGTGAACTAGTGGTATATTGTAATGACTCAGCTTATTGGGGTGAAAAGTTCAGTGATTCACTTGTTAGATAGTTGATAAATACCAGGTGTGTTGGTAGGATCCTAATGAATAAAAAAGTCCCTCAGTTGAAATTGATATTCAATACCTTTCCAAAATGGGCTGGTAAGAGCCGAGCGTCCTCGGCTTCAATGTCCTGCAATGCCCATATACGCTGTGCAGCGGAAAGGAATGGACCGTCTCTCTCACAACCCGGTCGTGGCGGCGTGTGCGCTGAAGCCGCTGATGTCGGATGCTGTAGAAGGAGGGTGCAGCGGGGACCAAGGAACACCTGGAAGATTTCACCTGAGCTGAGTGTGGATAGGGGCGGGTCCTGACGCGTTTCGTCACGTTCACGTGACTTTCTCAAAGGTAGAATGTTCTTATATATATTTATATATATTTTTCACCGGTTATTTGACAATTAATCTTTTTATATGTTTTATTAATAAACATTGTTATTTTTTACGTTGGCTCTCTGTACATCGTGTCTCAGAATTGGCGGCTTTATCCTATAAAAGCCCTTACCTAATTTTTCATATGTGGTGCCTGCGGCTACTAGGGACTTGGAGGATTCCAAGTTGCTGGACGTAGTCAGGGCCCTGAAAATATATGTTTCCAGGACGGCTGGAGTCAGAAAATCTGATTCGCTGTTTATCCTGTATGCACCCAGCAAGCTGGGTGCTCCTGCTTCTAAGCAGACGATTGCTCGTTGGATTTGTAGTACAATTCAGCTTGCACATTCTGTGGCAGGCCTGCCACAGCCAAAATCTGTAAAAGCCCATTCCACACGGAAAGTGGGCTCATCTTGGGCGGCTGCCCGAGGGGTCTCGGCTTTACAACTTTGCCGAGCAGCTACTTGGTCAGGGGAAAACATGTTTGCTAAATTCTACAAATTTGATACCCTGGCTGAGGAGGACCTGGAGTTCTCTCATTCGGTGCTGCAGAGTCATCCGCACTCTCCCACCCGGTTGGGAGCTTTGGTATAATCCCCATGGTCCTTTCGGAGTCCCCAGCATCCACTAGGACGTTAGAGAAAATAAGAATTTACTTACCGATAATTCTATTTCTCATAGTCCATAGTGGATGCTGGGCGCCCATCCCAAGTGCGGATTGTCTGCATTACTTGTACATAGTTATTGTTACAAAAATCGGGTTATTGTTGTTGTGAGCCATCTTTTCAGAGGCTCCTTCTGTTATCATGCTGTTAACTGGGTTCAGATCACAAGTTGTACGGTGTGATTGGTGTGGCTGGTATGAGTCTTACCCGGGATTCAAAATCCTTCCTTATTGTGTACGCTCGTCCGGGCACAGTATCCTAACTGAGGCTTGGAGGAGGGTCATAGGGGGAGGAGCCAGTGCACACCAGCTAGTCCTAAAGCTTTTACTTTGTGCCCAGTCTCCTGCGGAGCCGCTATTCCCCATGGTCCTTTCGGAGTCCCCAGCATCCACTACGGACTATGAGAAATAGAATTATCGGTAAGTAAATTCTTATTTTCTGGACTGTGTCCAGGATCATCCTTAGGAATAGAAGACGTGTCGTCGGAATCAGCTGCGATTTTGGAATATTAAGAATCCAACCGTGCTGCCGCAACACTACTTGAGATAGTGCTACCCCGACTACCAACTGTTCCCTGGATCTTGCCCTTATCCGGAGATCGTCCAAGTAAGGGATAATTAAAACTCCCTTCCTTCGAAGGAGTATCATCATTTCGGCCATTACTTTGGTAAAGACCCGGGGTGCCGTGGACAAACCAAACGGCAGCGTCTGAAACTGATAGTGACAGTTCTGTACCACAAACCTGAGGTACCCTTGGTGAGAAGGGTAATTTGGGACATGGAGATAAGCATCCTTGATGTCCAGAGACACCATATAATCCCCTTCTTCCCGGTTTGCCATCACCGCTCTGAGTGACTCCATCTTGAATTTGAACCTTTGTATGTAAGTGTTCAAGGATTTCAGATTTAAATTAGGTCTCACCGAGCCGTCCGGCTTCGGTACCACAAACAGCGTGGAATAATACCCCTTTCCCTGTTGTAGGAGGGGTACCTTGATTATCACCTGCTGGGAATACAGCTTGTGAATGGCTTCCCATACCGCCTCCCTGTCGGAGGGAGACGTCGGTAAAGCAGACTTTAGGAAAACGGCGAAGGGGAGACGTCTCGAATTCCAATTTGTACCCCTGAGATACCACCTGAAGGATCCAGGGGTCCACCTGTGAGTGAGCCCACTGCACGCTGAAATTTATGAGACGGGCCCCCACCGTTTCTGTTCCTGGGAACTGGCTGTTTGCTGCAGCCTTTTTCCTCTCCCTCTGCCACGGGGCAGAAATGAGGAGCCTTTTGCCCGCTTGCCCTTATGGGGCCCAAAGGACTGCGCCTGATAATACGGCGTCTTCTTATGTTGAGAGGCTACCTGGGGTAAAAATGTGGATTTCCCAGCCGTTGCCGTGGCCACCAGGTCTGTTAGACCTACCCCAAATAACTCCTCCCTTTTATAAGGCGATACTTCCATATGCCTTTTGGAATCAGCATCACCTGACCACTGTCTTGTCCATAACCCTCTTCTGGCAGAAATGGACAGCGCACTTACTCTTGATGCCAGTCGGCAAATATCCCTCTGTGCATCACGCATATATAGAAAGCATCTTTTAAATGCTCTATAGTCAGTAATATACTGTCCCTATCTA
>NW_026967756.1:0-10000 GCF_028390025.1 Pseudophryne corroboree
CTGTCTCCTCCATACAGTATATGAGTTATTCTTCCATCACCCACAGCTCCTGTCTCCTCCATACAGTATATGAGTTATCCTTCCATCACCCACAGCTCCTGTCTCCTCCATACAGTATATGAGTTATCCTTCCATCACCCACAGCTCCTGTCTCCTCCATACAGTATATGAGTTATTCTTCCATCACCCACAGCTCCTGTCTCCTCCATACAGTATATGAGTTATTCTTCCATCACCCACAGCTCCTGTCTCCTCCATACAGTATATGAGTTATTCTTCCATCACCCACAGCTCCTGTCTCCTCCATACAGTATATGAGTTATCCTTCCATCACCCACAGCTCCTGTCTCCTCCATACAGTATATGAGTTATCCTTCCATCACCCACAGCTCCTGTCTCCTCCATACAGTATATGAGTTATCCTTCCATCACCCACAGCTCCTGTCTCCTCCATACAGTATATGAGTTATCCTTCCATCACCCACAGCTCCTGTCTCCTCCATACAGTATATGAGTTATCCTTCCATCACCCACAGCTCCTGTCTCCTCCATACAGTATATGAGTTATCCTTCCATCACCCACAGCTCCTGTCTCCTCCATACAGTATATGAGTTATCCTTCCATCACCCACAGCTCCTGTCTCCTCCATACAGTATATGAGTTATCCTTCCATCACCCACAGCTCCTGTCTCCTCCATACAGTATATGAGTTATCCTTCCATCACCCACAGCTCCTGTCTCCTCCATACAGTATATGAGTTATCCTTCCATCACCCACAGCTCCTGTCTCCTCCATACAGTATATGAGTTATCCTTCCATCACCCACAGCTCCTGTCTCCTCCATACAGTATATGAGTTATCCTTCCATCACCCACAGCTCCTGTCTCCTCCATACAGTATATGAGTTATCCTTCCATCACCCACAGCTCCTGTCTCCTCCATACAGTATATGAGTTATTCTTCCATCACCCACAGCTCCTGTCTCCTCCATACAGTATATGAGTTATCCTTCCCTCACCCACAGCTCCTGTCTCCCCAATACAGTATATGAGTTATCCTTCCCTCACCCACAGCTCCTGTCTCCCCCATACAGTATATGAGTTATTCTTCCATCACCCACAGCTCCTGTCTCCCCCATACAGTATATGAGTTATCCTTCCATCACCCACAGCTCCTGTCTCCTCCATACAGTATATGAGTTATTCTACCATCACCCACAGCTCCTGTCTCCTCCATACAGTATATGAGTATTCTTCCCTCACCCACAGCTCCTGTCTCCCCCATACAGTATATGAGTTATTCTTCCATCACCCACAGCTCCTGTCTCCTCCATACAGTATATGAGTTATCCTTCCATCACCCACAGCTCCTGTCTCCCCCATACAGTATATGAGTTATCCTTCCATCACCCACAGCTCCTGTCTCCCCCATACAGTATATGAGTTATTCTTCCATCACCCACAGCTCCTGTCTCCTCCATACAGTATATGAGTTATTCTTCCATCACCCACAGCTCCTGTCTCCTCCATACAGTATATGAGTTATCCTTCCATCACCCACAGCTCCTGTCTCCCCCATACAGTATATGAGTTATTCTTCCATCACCCACAGCTACTGTCTCCCCCATACAGTATATGAGTTATCCTTCCATCACCCACAGCTCCTGTCTCCCCCATACAGTATATGAGTTATCCTTCCATCACCCACAGCTCCTGTCTCCTCCATACAGTATATGAGTTATTCTTATTCTACCATCACCCACAGCTCCTGTCTCCCCAATACAGTATATGAGTTATCCTTCCCTCACCCACAGCTCCTGTCTCCTCCATACAGTATATGAGTTATTCTACCATCACCCACAGCTCCTGTCTCCTCCATACAGTATATGAGTTATTCTACCATCACCCACAGCTCATGTCTCCTCCATACAGTATATGAGTTATTCTACCATCACCCACAGCTCATGTCTCCTCCATACAGTATATGAGTTATTCTTCCATCACCCACAGCTCCTGTCTCCCCATACAGTATATGAGTTATCCTTCCCTCACCCACAGCTCCTGTCTCCCCCATACAGTATATGAGTTATCCTTCCATCACCACAGCTCCTGTCTCCCCATACAGTATATGAGTTATTCTACCATCACCCACAGCTCCTGTCTCCTCCATACAGTATATGAGTTCTCCTTCCATCACCCACAGCTCCTGTCTCCTCCATACAGTATATGAGTTATTCTTCCCTCACCCACAGCTCCTGTCTCCCCATACAGTATATGAGTTATTCTTCCCTCACCCACTGCTCCTGTCTCCCCCATACAGTATATGAGTTATCCTTCCCTCACCCACAGCTCCTGTCTCCCCATACAGTATATGAGTTATTCTTCCATCACCCACAGCTCCTGTCTCCTCCATACAGTATATGATATCCTTCCATCACCCACAGCTCCTGTCTCCTCCATACAGTATATGAGTTATTCTTCCATCACCCACAGCTCCTGTCTCCTCCATACAGTATATGAGTTATTCTTCCCTCACCCACAGCTCCTGTCTCCTCCATACAGTATATGATATTCTTCCATCACCCACAGCTCCTGTCTCCTCCATACAGTATATGAGTTATTCTTCCATCACCCACAGCTCCTGTCTCCCCCATACAGTATATGAGTTATCCTTCCATCACCCACAGCTCCTGTCTCCTCCATACAGTATATGAGTTATTCTTCCCTCACCCACATCTCCTGTCTCCCCCATACAGTATATGAGTTATTCTTCCCTAACCCACAGCTCCTGTCTCCTCCATACAGTATATGAGTTATTCTTCCCTCACCCACAGCTCCTGTCTCCTCCATACAGTATATGATATTCTTCCCTCACCCACAGCTCCTGTCTCCTCCATACAGTATATGAGTTATTCTTCCCTCACCCCCAGCTCCTGTCTCCTCCATACAGTATATGAGTTATTCTTCCCTCACCCACAGCTCCTGTTTCCTCCATACAGTATATGAGTTATTCTTCCATCACCCACAGCTTCTGTCTCCTCCATACAGTATATGAGTTATCCTTCCATCACCCACAGCTCCTGTCTCCTCCATACAGTATATGAGTTATTCTTCCCTCACCCCCAGCTCCTGTCTCCTCCATACAGTATATGATATTCTTCCCTCACCCACAGCTCCTGTCTCCTCCATACAGTATATGAGTTATTCTTCCCTCACCCCAGCTCCTGTCTCCTCCATACAGTATATGAGTTATTCTTCCCTCACCCACAGCTCCTGTCTCCTCCATACAGTATATGAGTTATCCTTCCATCACCCACAGCTCCTGTCTCCTCCATACAGTATATGAGTTATTCTTCCCTCACCCACAGCTCCTGTCTCCTCCATACAGTATATGAGTTATTCTTCCCTCACCCACAGCTCCTGTCTCCTCCATACAGTATATGAGTTATCCTTCCATCACCCACAGCTCCTGTCTCCTCCATACAGTATATGAGTTATTCTTCCCTCACCCCAGCTCCTGTCTCCTCCATACAGTATATGAGTTATTCTTCCCTCACCCACAGCTCCTGTCTCCCCCATACAGTATATGAGTTATTCTTCCCTCACCCACAGCTCCTGTCTCCCCCATACAGTATATGAGTTATTCTTCCCTCACCCACAGCTCCTGTCTCCTCCATACAGTATATGAGTTATTCTTCCATCACCCACAGCTCCTGTCTCCCCCATACAGTATATGAGTTATCCTTCCCTCACCCACAGCTCCTGTCTCCTACATACAGTATATGAGTTATTCTTCCATCACCCACAGCTCCTGTCTCCTCCATACAGTATATGAGTTATCCTTCCCTCACCCACAGCTCCTGTCTCCTCCATACAGTATATGATATTCTTCCCTCACCCACAGCTCCTGTCTCCCCCATACAGTATATGAGTTATTCTTCCATCACCCACAGCTCCTGTCTCCTCCATACAGTATATGATATTCTTCCCTCACCCACAGCTCCTGTCTCCTCCATACAGTATATGAGTTATTCTTCCCTCACCCCCAGCTCCTGTCTCCTCCATACAGTATATGAGTTATTCTTCCCTCACCCACAGCTCCTGTCTCCTCCATACAGTATATGAGTTATCCTTCCATCACCCACAGCTCCTGTCTCCTCCATACAGTATATGAGTTATTCTTCCCTCACCCACAGCTCCTGTCTCCTCCATACAGTATATGAGTTATTCTTCCCTCACCCACAGCTCCTGTCTCCTCCATACAGTATATGAGTTATTCTTTCATCACCCACAGCTCCTGTCTCCTCCATACAGTATATGAGTTATCCTTCCCTCACCCACAGCTTCTGTCTCCTCCATACAGTATATGAGTTATCCTTCCCTCACCCACAGCTCCTGTCTCCTACATACAGTATATGAGTTATTCTTCCATCACCCACAGCTCCTGTCTCCTCCATACAGTATATGAGTTATCCTTCCCTCACCCACAGCTCCTGTCTCCTCCATACAGTATATGATATTCTTCCCTCACCCACAGCTCCTGTCTCCCCCATACAGTATATGAGTTATTCTTCCATCACCCACAGCTCCTGTCTCCTCCATACAGTATATGATATTCTTCCCTCACCCACAGCTCCTGTCTCCTCCATACAGTATATGAGTTATTCTTCCCTAACCCACAGCTCCTGTCTCCTCCATACAGTATATGAGTTATCCTTCCCTCACCCCCAGCTTCTGTCTCCTCCATACAGTATATGAGTTATCCTTCCATCACCCACAGCTCCTGTCTCCCCCATACAGTATATGAGTTATCCTTCCATCACCCACAGCTCCTGTCTCCTCCATACAGTATATGAGTTATTCTTCCATCACCCACAGCTCCTGTCTCCCCCATACAGTATATGAGTTATTCTTCCATCACCCACAGCTCCTGTCTCCCCCATACAGTATATGAGTTATTCTTCCATCACCCACAGCTCCTGTCTCCTCCATACAGTATATGAGTTATTCTTCCATCACCCACAGCTCCTGTCTCCTCCATACAGTATATGAGTTATCCTTCCCTCACCCACAGCTCCTGTCTCCTCCATACAGTATATGAGTTATCCTTCCCTCACCCACAGCTCCTGTCTCCTCCATACAGTATAGGAGTTATCCTTCCCTCACCCACAGCTCCTGTCTCCCCCATACAGTATATGAGTTATCCTTCCCTCACCCACAGCTCCTGTCTCCTCCATACAGTATATGAGTTATTCTTCCATCACCCACAGCTCCTGTCTCCTCCATACAGTATATGAGTTATTCTTCCCTCACCCACAGCTCCTGTCTCCTCCATACAGTATATGAGTTATTCTTCCCTCACCCACAGCTCCTGTCTCCTCCATACAGTATATGAGTTATTCTTCCATCACCCACAGCTCCTGTCTCCCCCATACAGTATATGAGTTATTCTTCCCTCACCCACAGCTCCTGTCTCCTCCATACAGTATATGAGTTATTCTTCCCTCACCCACAGCTCCTGTCTCCCCCATACAGTATATGAGTTATTCTTCCATCATCCACAGCTCCTGTCTCCTCCATACAGTATATGAGTTATCCTTCCATCACCCACAGCTCCTGTCTCCTCTATACAGTATATGAGTTATCCTTCCCTCACCCACAGCTCCTGTCTCCTCCATACAGTATATGAGTTATCCTTCCATCACCCACAGCTCCTGTCTCCCCCATACAGTATATGAGTTATCCTTCCATCACCCACAGCTCCTGTCTCCTCCATACAGTATATGAGTTATCCTTCCCTCACCCACAGCTCCTGTCTCCTCCATACAGTGTATGGATTATTCTTCCATCATCCACAGCTCCTGTCTCCTCCATACAGTATATGAGTTATCCTTCCATCACCCACAGCTCCTGTCTCCCCCATACAGTATATGAGTTATTCTTCCATCACCCACAGCTCCTGTCTCCTCCATACAGTATATGAGTTATTCTTCCCTCACCCACAGCTCCTGTCTCCCCCATACAGTATATGAGTTATTCTTCCATCACCCACAGCTCCTGTCTCCTCCATACAGTATATGAGTTATTCTTCCCTCACCCACAGCTCCTGTCTCCCCCATACAGTATATGAGTTATTCTTCCCTCACCCACAGCTCCTGTCTCCTCCATACAGTATATGAGTTATCCTTCCCTCACCCACAGCTTCTGTCTCCTCTATACAGTATATGAGTTATTCTTCCCTCACCCACAGCTCCTGTCTCCCCATACAGTATATGAGTTATTCTTCCATCACCCACAGCTCCTGTCTCCTCCATACAGTATATGAGTTATTCTTCCCTCACCCACAGCTCTTGTCTCCCCCATACAGTATATGAGTTATTCTTCCATCACCCACAGCTCCTGTCTCCTCCATACAGTATATGAGTTATCCTTCCCTCACCCACAGCTTCTGTCTCCTCCATACAGTATATGAGTTATTCTTCCCTCACCCACAGCTCCTGTCTCCTCCATACAGTATATGAGTTATCCTTCCATCACCCACAGCTCCTGTCTCCCCATACAGTATATGAGTTATCCTTCCCTCACCCACAGCTCCTGTCTCCTACATACAGTATATGAGTTATTCTTCCCTCACCCACAGCTCCTGTCTCCTCCATACAGTATATGAGTTATCCTTCCATCACCCACAGCTCCTGTCTCCTCCATACAGTATATGAGTTATTCTTCCCTCACCCACAGCTCCTGTCTCCTCCATACAGTATATGAGTTATCCTTCCATCACCCACAGCTCCTGTCTCCTCCATACAGTATATGAGTTATTCTTCCCTCATCCACAGCTCCTGTCTCCCCATACAGTATATGAGTTATCCTTCCATCACCCACAGCTCCTGTCTCCCCCATACAGTATATGAGTTATTCTTCCATCACCCACAGCTCCTGTCTCCTCCATACAGTATATGAGTTATTCTTCCATCACCCACAGCTCCTGTCTCCTCCATACAGTATATGAGTTATTCTTCCCTCACCCACAGCTTCTGTCTCCCCCATACAGTATATGAGTTACTCTTCCCTCACCCACAGCTCCTGTCTCCTCCATACAGTATATGAGTTATTCTTCCCTCACCCACAGCTCCTGTCTCCTCCATACAGTATATGAGTTATTCTTCCCTCACCCACAGCTCCTGTCTCCTCCATACAGTATATGAGTTATTCTTCCCTCACCCACAGCTCCTGTCTCCCCCATACAGTATATGAGTTATCCTTCCCTCACCCACAGCTCCTGTCTCCTCTATACAGTATATGAGTTATTCTTCCATCACCCACAGCTCCTGTCTCCTCCATACAGTATATGAGTTATCCTTCCCTCACCCACAGCTCCTGTCTCCTCCATACAGTATATGAGTTATTCTTCCCTCACCCACAGCTCCTGTCTCCTCCATACAGTATATGAGTTATCCTTCCCTCACCCACAGCTCCTGTCTCCTCCATACAGTATATGAGTTATTCTTCCCTCACCCACAGCTCCTGTCTCCTCCATACAGTATATGAGTTATTCTTCCATCACCCACAGCTCCTGTCTCCTCCATACAGTATATGAGTTATTCTTCCATCACCCACAGCTCCTGTCTCCTCCATACAGTATATGAGTTATTCTTCCCTCACCCACAGCTCCTGTCTCCTCCATACAGTATATGAGTTATTCTTCCATCACCCACAGATCCTGTCTCCTCCATACAGTATATGAGTTATTCTTCCATCACCCACAGCTCCTGTCTCCTCCATACAGTATATGAGTTATCCTTCCCTCACCCACAGCTCCTGTCTCCTCCATACAGTATATGTGTTATTCTTCCCTCACCCACAGCTTCTGTCTCCTCCATACAGTATATGAGTTATTCTTCCATCACCCACAGCTCCTGTCTCCTCCATACAGTATATGAGTTATTCTACCATCACCCACAGCTCCTGTCTCCCCATACAGTATATGAGTTATTCTTCCCTCACCCACAGCTCCTGTCTCCCCCATACAGTATATGAGTTATCCTTCCCTCACCCACAGCTCCTGTCTCCTCCATACAGTATATGAGTTATTCTACCATCACCCACAGCTCCTGTCTCCTCCATACAGTATATGAGTTATTCTTCCCTCACCCACAGCTCCTGTCTCCTCCATACAGTATATGAGTTATTCTTCCCTCACCCACAGCTCCTGTCTCCTCCATACAGTATATGAGTTATCCTTCCCTCACCCACAGCTCCTGTCTCCTCCATACAGTATATGAGTTATTCTTCCATCACCCACAGCTCCTGTCTCCTCCATACAGTATATGAGTTATTCTTCCCTCACCCACAGCTCCTGTCTCCTCCATACAGTATATGAGTTATTCTTCCATCACCCACAGCTCCTGTCTCCTCCATACAGTATATGAGTTATCCTTCCCTCACCCACAGCTCCTGTCTCCCCATACAGTATATGAGTTATCCTTCCCTCACCCACAGCTTCTGATCCAGATAAATGACTGTAGTTATCGTTGACCTCACCTACCCCCCATACATGAGTTATCCGTGTTTTGTCCTCAGGTCCAGTCTCTGCTCTGTCTCTCAGCACTTCACAAATGGTTCTTCTCTCCGGGTCTGAGGATGGCACTTTGCGGATGTGGGACTTGAACACTCAGGAACAGATTGGAGAGCATCAGATGCCGGGGCCTGTGCTTGGAGTAGAAGCTTTTAGCAGCAATGGTGAACATGTTGTGTCTTACAGCAGCCATGGATTGCATGTGTGGCAGGTTCAGTACTTGTACCTCGTGCACTGCCTTCTGGGGACAAATGTGAGAGACATCAGAGTCAGTGGAGGGTTGTCACCTTCCAGAGCTCTATGTGTGTGTGCAGACTCCGCTGTAAGACTGATCTCAGCCACTACTGGAGACCTTCTATCTACACTCCTGCTGGACAGAGGAGACCGGCTGCTGGCTGCAGATTACTGTATGCACAGGGAGACGGTGTGTGTGTTGCTGGAAGATGGAGACCTCGTGAAAGCCAATGCCCTGGTCAATCCTATGAGCATCATCAGTAGGGTCAGGGTCAGCACCTCCCAGGCTCTTCCCTGCTGCCTTACGCTTGTATCCTGCATTGTGGATGTGGAGGCTGCCATTGGTGACTGGAAACGAGTGGTGCACCAGAGAGGAGACCACGGACCTCATGGGAAGGATCATTCATCCCGAGTGATGAAAAACAGGTAATATCCTTTTGCCAGTTGTGGTATAATAGGTCAACAGTTAAAAGATCGACGGTGTCTAGGTCAACACCAAATGGTCTACACGCACAAGATCTACATGGTGAAAAGGTGGACACGAAAATGGTCAACACATGAAAAGATCAACATGCAGGGATTTTTTCGTGTCAAATTTTAGGTTGCAACACGTGGAACCCTGTGGCCGGAGACCCTGGTGGCCACATGGTTAATGGCAACCTCGGCACTTAAGGGGTTAACCCTTGAGTGCCTGGCACCATTTTCAGGACAATAGGTGCTTGGCACCACTTTTAAATATGCACTGGTGCTAGGCGCCATCTGTAAAATGTATAGGGCGCTAGGCGCCATCTGTAAAATGTATAGGGCGCTAGGCGCCATCTGTAAAATGTATAGGGCGCTAGGCGCCATCTGTAAAATGTATAGGGCGCTAGGCGCCATCTGTAAAATGTATAGGGCGCTAGGCGCCATCTGTAAAATGTATAGGGCGCTAGGCGCCATCTGTAAAATGTATAGGGCACTAGGCGCCATCTGTAAAATGTATAGGGCGCTAGGCGCCATCTGTAAAATGTATAGGGCGCTAGGCGCTATCTGTAAAATGTATAGGGCGCTAGGCGCCGTCTGTAAAATGTATAGGGTGCTAGGCGCCATCTGTAAAATGTATAGGGTGCTAGGCGCCATCTGTAAAATGTATAGGGTGCTAGGCGCCATCTGTAAAATGTATAAGGTGCTAGGCGCTATTTGTAAAATGT